>NW_009913557.1:0-14193 GCF_000696875.1 Nestor notabilis | reverse complement strand
AGGAATGCCACAGTTTTCATGAGTACCCCAGAGCCATTAGACCATCTCTGTCACCTACAGCCATGCCAGTTCCATATCTCGCATGTTAAAAACCCACTTAAGCTGTGTGTAGAGTTCTAACAGCAGTGAAACTAGCAGGCATCCCAACTGAACAATCCCAGCATGTAAACCAGAAGTACAGGAATGCAATGAATGCTCAAGATTTAATGCAAATTGCACAGAAATTGAGCAAGGTTTTTGTGAGAAATAACACACACTCCATAATCATCATTACTGGATGTTCCACTGCGATGTAACTGAGCCCCGTGATGCTAAACAGGACTGAGAGGAATTAGTTGTTTTTTCATAAACCATGATATCTCTTATATTCTTAAATGAACTGCACCTTTCCCAAATTTATGATAAAAGCCTGATGTGCCTGAAAATGTCCACAGTAGGACCCACTTGCCCTGTTTCCCCTAGTTTCTGTTGCAGTTTAGATTAACTGCATGATCCATGCTCCCTGCCACCATGAAATCATATTCCATACTGCCTAGTTATCCTACTCCTCTCACAGAGGCAACAAAAACATAAACTGGTGTGTTGGCAAAGGATCAGAGAGTCGTGTGAGTCCCAGGTCAATGGAGCAGACTGCAGGTCACCTCTCAGTTTAAAAAAAGCAGCTTTCCAGCCCTGTTCTGTGCAGAGATGGCCTTGAAAACCCGAAACAATGTAAACAGACTGAGAAGGAGGAAATGAGCCAGTGAGTTGATCTCAGGATGACAACAAAGTGTTACTGAGGGGAGACAAGTGCTTGATGGCATTGCCACGCATTCATGCCTTTACCTTCTCAGAGAAGTTAAGAAGAAATCCTGAAAAAATCTTCCTGTCCCTTACCATATCCCTGGTCATTGCCTATCCTATTGCATGCTGACAGAGCAGGGATGTGGGAGACTATGAGTCTCCCAGCTGCTTCACTGCAGCTGTGAAGAACATCCTTACCTGGCAGGATAGATAGTAAAGAAATCAGATTTATTCCTTTTGTGAAGAATTCACATTCTGTGTGTTTCTTTGCAGTTTTCCCCAATTTCGCACTTCCCAGTAACAGTGTCTTAAAAAATGCCTGCTCTTATTTGAAATGACTATACCCTTGTGTTTCTTTAGTGGAAGATTAAAACCACTCAGATGATCTCAGTAACAGCACTCTTTGACAGCTTTCTGAAGTGACAAGAAAACAGCTCTAAATAAAGATATTTTGGGTTCTGTATTTCAGAAACTGAACAAGAACTTTTGAAGAGTCTGGGGGGGAGGCTATAAAATGCCAACAGAAAACGGAGGACCTGCAAGAGCATTAGAGATGCAGAAAACATCTAATAGATGCAGAATAACATGAGGCTGGACTGGAACTGAAGATGTGGGAAGACGGAAAGGAAATGTATGTGTAGGAGAACCTGGTGGGATAAGAGTGCTAGCCTCTGGCTCCCTCACACACCTTGAGTACCTTTAATGAAGATACATAGAACAACCCTATCTTAGTGCTTCTTGATGTTAGCAATAAGATATTGCTGTCCTTTATAATAACCATGCTGTACTTTGATGGAGATACTAATGTTAAGTGAAGGCTGGCCCTTCTTTTTCTCATCTTTGTCTTTCTTTCTGCCAATACAACCATAGAATTTCTGTTTGCTATTTTTCTTGCAAAAGTAGTGCTCTGGATATTTTCTTATTTGTCCATGTTATGTTGTTGTTTCCTTTGCACTAAAACCTCCTGTCCTTTTAGGAAGGTTAACCTCACCTAATGAAATACTTTGGACTTCAGATATATTATTTTTGCTTATTGTTTCACTGTTCTCTTATTGAACATAAGTATATGGTGTACCTTGGTGGTCCTTTTACATTAACCCTACATATTTCTTTTTACATGGCCATTGATTCTGGAAATATATGTATTTCATCCAGAGACTACTGAGACCACTAGTTCTTCTACTTCTTTCCAAAATTTGTATCTGTAAGTGAAATGAAATTTTAGTAACCATTTTAAGAATAATTTTTTCAAGCAGGTCACATGCTAAGTGAAACTAAAGTGTCATTTTTAGTATATTTTCTGAGACATGAGATATTTTAGGGTTGTTATTTGTGCAGGAGGTTGGACTAGATGACTGCCTGAGGTCCCTTCCAACCTGAGTGTTTTTAGGGTTCTGTGACTGAAGTTTCATCTGGAATATTAAAATATTTCTCTGTCACTATGAAAAATCACTAGATAAGAATTATATTGAGTTTCAGCAAAGTTGGTTTATTTTCTGTTTATTTTCAATTATCAGATATAGGAATCAAATAATGTGTTGCATAGAGAACATGTCCAGAGTTAAAGATAAGAAGAATGAGTCAGAGATGTGGGCATCAGCTTGGGAATTCTGAACGTTGTTGTGCAGTGGTTTTTATACTTCATGACATTTGGATTAAGACATACAGAGATAATGGCTGATATTTTTATCTTTATTTAAATCAATCGTGTGAATAAGGCAAACCAGCAAATAATCCAGAATCCATCACTTAGTTAAGATAAACTAATAGAATTGAGAGTTCAGAGATGGATATTTGTAGGAAAAACAGGATATCCAGCAAATGACCGTGTGGGATGTTGCAAGATGGGGATGATCTCAGCTATTACAAACTGTTGACTAGTTCTAAATGAAGGGGATTAAAAAAGCTATAATTAGCTAAAAGCCTAGCTAAACTGTTGGGGTTTTTTTCCATTCCAAAGTTCAAAAGCATATGAAATCAAGTATCATGTAGTACGTGTAGTCAGAGAAACAAATCTTTTAAACATGATATTGTCTACCATTATCCCAAGACCTTGTAATGTCTCTGAAGCAGATGCTCTTCTTTTAATGATGCTGTCATTGCTGAAGGACTGTTTACTTATTATATTGGAATATAATAAGCACATCACAATTAACTGTCACCAATTTATGTTAATTTTATTTACATGTCCACAGGTGATGCTTCTTTAATCTCTGAACTGTGGTGTAAATTCTGAAGAAAGCAGATGGATTGCTGAAGACAATTGTCTCATAAAATCACACTTATTTTTCTCAGAAATGGTTTAATTGATGGTTTATTTACTCTTTACAGGTATTTGTGGTATTAACATAATAACCTGATGAAGGATGACTGTGACTGTTCTGTATGAATATCATTCTCTATCCCCAGAGAATTTTCAAAGTACACAAATATGCCATAGTTCAACTGATGGAGAATAAAGGGTCATGGATATCCTTCCCCTCACAAAGGACCAGCAAATGTGGCTTGGCCTTTGCTGTCAACATGTGGGTACAGAAGGAAGCACCAGAGAAGCAGAACTACTAGCATTGAAAAGGCTTTTCAGGAGTGCAGTTAATGCTGTTTTACAAAGGGCAAGCAGTTTGTACCATCTGCTAGAGATGCAGGAGAACACAAAGTGCTTTGCTGGGGCATGCACTAACTAAACAGGAAAGTGCATGCTTGATTCGCTCAAGTCCACCCCAGCACAACCAAAGAACATCTGGTAAGTTAACTCCATAACAAGATCAAGTTATATTATTTTTGAAACAAATTCCTAGTTTCTTCAAAACTGTAAATTTATGTGACTTTGAAAACTGTTGTTTAAAATAAAACTCCAGTATCTGTGACAAAAACATGTTACTCACCTGTCATAAACTGTGTCTATAAAGTGTACAGCATCTTTAAAGTATGAGCACACCAACTGAAATCAAAAGAAGTGGTAATAAAATTCTGCATGTGCTTAAATTCTCTGCTAGGCTGGGCTTGTGTGCTAGATGGCTTAGCTGGTCAGCAGCAATCCTTTTCTCTAATTCTATGGGCAGAGGAAGGTCTGAGACTATTTTGCAATCATCTCATCCTCCATAGCACTAATCTGTCACTGTAACAGTGTTTCAGTGCTCCACTGAACTCCTGTTTTCTTCATCATTTTATTGAATAAATGAAAGCTTTAGTTATTAGGCCATAGAAGCAAATGACTTACTGAATATCTAAGTAACTGTCTGGTGACACCAAATCTTAGTCTTTCTGAGTCAATAATAAGACTTATGATCTGTTTGGATGATAGATGATAAATACATCTTATGTGATCCATAAGGATGTTTTCCCTGCATGGAATGTGATTTGCTGTCACTGAGGCACTGGAGCTACAATGCTGACTGTCAAAGGAGAGACATCAGTTTTTTAAGAAACCATTAGTAGCACTCCATGAAAGCATATGCAAAGATTGTTTACAGCTGCACCAGCTTGCAGTTGTACAAGCTGTATTGTTGCCTTTCAGCTGACATAAGCAGTGGATCACTAATTCTTCTTTTTGACTGATTTTCAGGAGGGAAAAAACGCTCTTAAAAAGCATTAAGTTGCCGAAGTAAGCACTGTTCGGCTGATAGACGAAAACCATTATTTGCCTTTTCTTCCCAGATCATCATAAGGCATGTGAAAACAAGTCACTGGACATTTCAATTGAGGAATGGAGTTATCTGTGGCTGACAGGATGATTTGGGTAAAAAAATAAGAGCCTCATCACTGAAATCTTGCCTTTGATAGCAGGTATTTGAGTTCACAGACTCTCATTCATTTGCTGCACCTCGAATGATAAGTCTATTGGTAATCTCATAAAATTCCCTGGGATTTGTAGCAATACAACTAAGAGCAGAGCTGAACAAATTGTTTTAGGCAGACAGGTTATGCAATTTCTCGTCATGGTGTTAAAACAAACCTGGTCATAGGGATTGCTGAAAGAAATTAAAGATATACTAGAAAAAAAAATTGTTTTAACATTTTCATTTTGTTAAGTAACACTGTATTTTCAAATAAAATTTATTTTAAAAAATTCAAAATAAATCAAATGATGAAAATTATGTCAGTGATAGAAGTGGATTTAAAAAGCCATTTAACACAAAATACCTTTCTTCTTACCTTGTTTTTGTGTTTAATTTTCTATTTAGCAACTGACATCTGACATTAATTCATAAAATTTGAAATTTTGTATCTTTCATTACTCTGAATCTAGTACTAAGAAGTTACTTGTATAAATTTGCAAACTTGTTTTGGTTACACAAGTATGTGTGTTCCCTATGTATGAACATTTATTAGCAGAAAATGAAGGCATATCCACATTTAAACATAGATTGGCTTAGTATAGCCAATAGTTTAGTATAGCCTATAGTTTAGTATATTAAAATCATAGAATAGAAAAAATTATTAAGAAATTATAAACAAATAAAAGCTAGAAGCAGAAATCTCTTCCACTTCAAGCCTCCTGAGGAATCCAAGATGTGTCTTTACTTTACTCTCATTTTGTCCAAATTATTACTAGATATTCCAGGTGAGAGAGGGAAAAGGCTTAAGTTGCATGACTGTAATGTTCCTCTCACATAATCTCTACCTTGTCTTTTTCCATAGTAGTAAGATATCCGTAAGACAAACAATGAGTGCAGTAGCATATGCTCCCTTCTTGATCTCACATCATACATACCTTCTTTTATTACATTTTATTATGTTTTAGACTCTGGAGTTTAATTGGAATGTGATTAATTAGATTAAACTGTTTTGAGAAAGGGCTTAATCATGGTGTGTATTCTCCCAGTCCCAACAGAAGACCATAGCCTGCAGCATCTCTGAATTTATAGCTAAACAAATGCTACAGGTCCTGGAACACAGAGATGAGAATTGTTGGCCTGTTGCCCAATAGTGTGTGTAAGACCTATAATTGAAACACTAGGTTTATTGCCTCCGTCAAAAAAGGTATAGCGATGCAAGGTTAGGAAAATATTTTCCATGTCTCATGCCTTAAAATACTTGGCTATAATTTATATAGAGAACCTTTGCAAAAAGCACGTACTTTAATCCGGAACCCCCAGCCAGAATCACACATAAAAAGGCTGAATAGTGAAACCAGTCTTACAAACAGTGATGTTTAGGACAAAAACTGAGAAATGCTAACTAAATTCCAGCTTGCTGCAGGTGTTCAATCTGCTGTTCTTCCCACCCAACATGCTATTTGCCAATAATAACTCTACAAGAAAATAATGAAATAGATTGGTGCTACTATGCAGTGCAGACACCCTGAACAGATCAGATCTCCCCTGTTCAGTAAAGGGGTTCCTGTAACAAGTAGACAGCTAATATTTAGCGTTTGTGTGGCTGTTTTGATTAATAATAGAGTTTGCAGTAATCATATTATTCATCTTTAATACAGTCTTGTGAGACAGGGACTAGGGTGCTGTACTGTGCACAATTACAGTAGCAGGAACACTGGCTAGGAGTGACACCCACAGGTCCTCAGAGATGTTAGAGACAGGACTAATTTCTTGTCATATCCTTTTCACTACAGCTGTGCTGTCCTGGAGGAACTTGCTTTCTGAATAGCTGGGAAATCTTTGCTGTGTCCCTGTGGGATGTGTGAGAAATAGACAGATACTGCATCATACTAAGCAGTGACACTGAGAGGTGCCCTCTGGTATTTGCGGCGTTTGCCACCACAGTAATGGTCACGGCTTACAGTCAACACATAACAAGCTCAGTAATAGTGAACACCAAAACTGTTTTTGTTATCCTAGCTTGGGACCCCTAACCCAGAGCATGCAACCACTGTCTGTAGCCACATGCCATGTGTGATCTGGAACTACAAACTTTGTCCCTCTTGACAGCCAGTGATTGTGTATCCTCCCCACATAGTCACAGGCACAGATTCTAATTGCTGTCATTGTAGGAGACCACAGTTTTTAGCCTGGAAAACGGCCAAGAATACAAATAATTCTCTTTGATTCTTCACATTTTCTTGGAGCTGGGTTGTTGTCTTTCCCTCAGTCCTAGTAATATGTGATAACACAGACAAAATGATAAAATAATAAAGTGAGAAATAACTATGTGATAACAAAGAATCACAGATCAGGAAATATCTATTAGAAGTCTCAAGACAGTCAATACTAGCAGTTTACATAACCAAGCGGTACCTGTCAATTTCTCCAAAAAGGGAATTATTACATTGATACTTTTTACAGCATTTATAGGTAGCACTGAAGCATCCTTAAGGTCAAGAGTCAAGAACTTAATTCTGAAAGGGTCTCAGTACTTCAGCTCCATACTTCAAATGTATTTCTGTACCTCAGCACTACTGTATGTAGTATGTGAGTAAGGTCACTAAAACAACTATTGAGTTCTTAATGGCAGAGTTCAGTTGTATCATATAAAATAAGTCTAACAATGATCATCAAAACCAATCATGAAGTCTTGACATTCATTCAGGAGAGAAAAGATTAGGGTTATTTTTTTTAAAGATACATGAGATGCATCGGGAAACCAACACATTTGTAGAGAATAAAGAGTAACACCACAGAGAAAGTTAAAGAAATTCCAAGAAAAAGACTGGGGAAGAGAAGGACACAGGAAGGTAGGAATTGAGGGAGAAAAACTAGCAAAGTCTTTTGTGCTGGACAGACCACTGAACTGAGTCTGCCGAACTGTCAGACCAACAGCATTTCAGTCAGTTGTACTGGCAACTTTGAAGAGCAAATGTGTTGCAGAATCCATAGTCCAAGCTTATAATGGTCATGCTAGAGAAAGCTGTCTACTTCAGAGGAGCCCAAGGAGATGCACCAGTATAAAGTCACAGAAATGAGACTTAAAATGCAGAGGATGGAATCTGAGGATTTTGTCCATAAGTCTCTAACATACTATCAACTGCAAAATGAGGTACTGCTCTGTCATTGTATCCTCAGAAAGGTTTTTAAAGATGACACCTTAGGATCACTGCATATTCTTTTGGTCTGTTTCTGTGGGGTTTGTTAAAAAAAAAATAATTTTGGTGTATTCTTAATTTCTTAAGCTGTTCTGAGAAGAACATTAACATTTCCAGCTAACATTGTTTTTAGGCTACAAAAGGCTTTTTATTATGTGGGGTTTTTTTCCCTCTCTTCAATATGTGTTGCTGAAATTTGTGTATTTGACAAGCATGGGGTTCCTTATAATGACTACTTTCTAATTACATACTTGCTATACACATATAAATGTTTATACTTCTACACATCAAGTCCTCTTTTTATGACCTATAGATGATGATTTCAAAGTTGTTTTGTTGTCTCAATAGTGAAATCTTGACTCCATTAAAGTGAAGAGAAGCACAGGTGTTGATAGAAATGAGATGTCAAGGTCTGACCTTTCAAAGTGCACAAATGGTATGGATTCATAAGCAGTGACTTTCTCAGGGCTTTAGGAGGCAAAGATCTCAAGGGATTTCTGGAAGATGATTACGAGCTGAAAATTCTGCTGCCAGCAGAGGGCATATTTCAAGGGCTGTAAACACATCCGATGATTGTCTTACATAATTCTCTTTCAGGAGGATATGGCTCACAGGAAAAAATGCATAAAGTATTTCTGATTTGCTGCATCCTTAACTATGTGACATATATCCAATATGTCTTCTGTAAAACTCTAATGAAGTCCTCCAGCTTCATTTTAGCATTCTTGTAGTCTGGTTAGGACAGTTCGTAGGTAGATATTACTGCCAGAGTAACGAGATGAAGGTCATACATAAAACTCTGTCTTGATATAGAAGAGTTGCCAATCTGCTGGAACTTCCAAACAGACACGTCCAGACCTTATAAATGCAAACAGGATAGGTCAAATCTCATACTTGGATTATTTGAACTCAGACTGTGCCAGTGTGTATAAAAGTAGACAGCTTAGCTCAGATTTGGATTTCAGTGTGAGTGCCATACAAGCAAATCCTTATGTCAAAAAGAGAAGAGTCATCTTCCTGCAGAGTTCATCAGTTTAGTTTTTCAGATCTGGAAGACTTGTTTTAAACAGGCAGTATATTTTTGTTGTATCAGATTGGCATGTGACATCTAATAAATTTACTTTTTTTTGGGGGGGGGGTGTTTTTGTTTGTTTATTTGTTTTGGGGGTTTGTTGGTGGTGGTGTTTTTTTTACTGATACTCTTACATCTGTGCTCATTTTAATAGATTGCCACAAGGAAAACTTGTTTGTCATTTAGTTCCTTTATAAATCTGAAGTCTGACTTCATATTTCCATGTTTATTATACCTTATTATTAAGTTCTGCAAATGGTAATGTAGGTTCAGAGCCACAACAGTAGAATGATGGGATTTTGCAAGCAAGGTCCTAGAGTCTGAAGTGCAGACTGTGAAGTTATGCACCTTCTGAAATGGGAAGATGCATTAAAAGTCTGCCTAATGTTTGTCTAGATGTGCTACATTCTGTGTTTCATCAAATAAAGTAAATGTAGCTGAGGAAAACATCATGTATAAAAACAACAAAATTGACCCAATATGCTTCTCATTTTCCCTTGGCAGATCTTCCAATATAGATCTGGCCATCCATGGGGGTTTCCATTCATGCCTACAATGTTTTCCATAGCATGGCATCTCAGTGAAGTGGAAGGCATATGACAATTTGGCTTTTTGGCTATGGCATCCTCAATCAAAAGCACTGAGTAACATGCCTTTCCTGCACTGCCTGGCATGCAATGTGCAATATGCCAAAAAAACATTGCTGCCCCTTCCATAACGTGTATTATCAGATACCTTTCTGCTGTATTGTTTTCTTCCACAAGCTATTAAATACAGTGGAAGATATTTCATATTTAGATTGCTCACAGGCAGTGAGTAAATACTTCTACTCATTTAACAATGTGCTTATTGTGGGCACATTCTGTGCTCCGGTAAAGCCCTTTGCATGAAATCACCCATGGGAAATAGCCCTGAGCACAGTGGAACCTGGAAAACTTAGCTTCAAGCAGGGGGACTCTTGAATTACATCCTGCTGGTATATTTACTTCTATGTGTCCCCTGACAGTCAGCCACTCCTAGCTGTCACCCTGGCCCCTGGAGACTGCTGGAAATTGGCACGCTGAGGTGAAGCAGCACTTTGATTGTTCTAACTATGTCAAGGTATCGGCCAAACCCGTCCTGGCTGGCAGAGCTGCTGTAGGTCACTTTTCTGTGCATCATTCTTCTTTGCATGCTCTGTGTGCTCTGGCTTAAAGATGTGGCTCTGAGCCATTTTCCAGACTCCACTTATTCCTGCTTTCCATTCTCAAAGAAAGGGTCTATGATTTCAGGTAAGCTATTTTCATAAGCGAGGTGAGAATGATTACACTTTTTTTTTTTTTTAATTCTTTAGCAGAAACAAATACTGCATCTGAACTACCATATGGGGGACACAGTGTCCCATAGCCATAGCATGTCAATTAGTTTTGGTCCCTCTTTTTCAATCTTTCATTTAGGTGGCAAATATATAAAACCCTCTTTTGGATGAAGAGTACCTTACTGGTTAGGTGTCCGACATGACCACTATGCTTTATTTATTTTGATAAGCATTTCAAGTAAACTGTAGTCACCAGGTACCCAGCTGTGATCCTGTGACTGGGTACTAGTTTCAGACAAAAGAATGTCTGCAATTACTGTGTAGGCTAAACCTGCTCACTTTCAGCCTCATTTCATCCCACTGCATTTCTCTTCAGTTACAGGCTTGTGTGATGTGTACATTTTGTCTACCTTACATGGGGGAGAGGGGTAATACTGTAGCAGAGAAGCACTTCAGCATGAAGAATGCTGGTTTATATCCACTGGGATTGGATTATACTACTTTTTAATATTACATTTTTACAGATAGAGCAGTGACAGGAACCTCCCTGGCAGGTATCTTTCAAAGCTGTGACATCAGCTGCATTCTTTAACGAGATCACTTTCCATGCTATGTCACTTGTTTTTCTCTTAAGTCCTTACATTATATGTGCTGTGTTGTTGGATCACTCTAAAAGGACAGCCTGAGAGAAGCCAGATTTCGTATTTATTCAGTCTGCTCTTCACCTAGCAATCTCCACTTCATGCTCAGATAAATTTTAACTTTAAGGATGAAATCAGAACACTTTGAACAGATGCACAGCTTTCCT
The DNA here is from genome assembly GCF_000696875.1 of Nestor notabilis. NCBI lineage: Eukaryota > Metazoa > Chordata > Aves > Psittaciformes > Psittacidae > Nestor > Nestor notabilis. Next base: position 3,254 of record NW_009913557.1, on the reverse strand, counting down.
CCTGCAACTAAAGTAACATATGAAGACTTTACTAATATTTTTTTAGCCCCAGCCATAAATGATGCTCTGAAATCTGCCATTTGCTTTGGTCAGTTTGTTTTAATTCCCCGGTTTTCCTCTTACCTTTCCTTCCCTGATTTCTCAAACCTTATCTTTCTGATGAAACAGATGTCAGCTGTACTGCAGCTGGGCATGTAGTATTACTGAAGTTTTTCATGAATGGTTTAAGTTCATCTTATTATGCTCTTGTCTTTGCTATCACAGATGGCTGTTGGCTTTCTAAACATGTCAGAGGTTTAGAAAATAAAGACAAATCACTGCAATGCAGCTATGAACACCCTAGGTAAAACACTTCTTCTAAATATTTAAAACTGTTTCATTTTCTTAGTTATAATGGCTTTTTCCATGACAGACATATCTAATTCCTAGAGAAAGCAATGTTATGCAAGTTAGATGATAATGAATTTCTCAGCCAATATCAGAAGAAAAGGATGAATGTGAAGGTAGGTCCTAAGGGATGCAAAAATAATTTTATTGTGATTATCTCTTAATGCAGATAAAGCTGTTGCATTTTCTTTTCACTCTGCCTTCGATGATGAAAGCAACAGGAAAGGAATACTATTAGCATCAAGTCAGTGAGGCACTGTGATATGACTCAGTGCCTGGGGCTGACTCCAAGTACCCACACTGTTGATCCTACCATTTGTCACTTATGCATAAGTCAGTGCCTAGAAGTCACAACATGTAGAAGCTGACAAAAAGCTGATCATCTGGGTGCAACAGGAACAGCTCACTGGAAAACTAAAATATGAAGACTTGCTGTAGGCATGGGGCTCCTTAATAGAGAAGATTGTATAAATTCTCACAGAGAGCAATTAATTTAAATACTAGTGAAAGAACTGACTTGTACCCTTTTCTATATAACACAAATCATAGAATCATAAAATCATAGAATTATAGATTGGTTTGGGTTGGAAAGGACCTTAAAGATCATCCAGTTCCAACCCCCTGCCATGGGCAGGGACACCTTCCACTAGACCAGGTTGCTGAAAGCCCCATCCAACCTGGTCTTGAACACTGCCAGGGATGGGGCAGCTACAGCTTCTCTGGCCAACCTGTTCCAGTGCCTCACCACCCTCACAGTAAAGTATTTCTTCCTAATATCCAATCTAAATCGATGCTATTTCAGTTTAAATCCATTACCCCTTGATCTCCCACTACATGCTGTTGTAAGAAGTCCTTCTCCGTATTTCTTGTAGCCTGCCTTTAGGTAGTGGAAGGCTGCTCTAAGATCGCCCCAGAGATCTTCTCCAGGCTGAACAAGTCCAACTCTCTCAGCCTGTCTTCGTAGCAGAGGTGCTCCAGTGCCCTGGTCATCTTTGTGGCCTCCTCTGGACTCACTCGAACAGGTCTGCATCCTTCTTACGTTGGTGGCCCCAGAGCTGAATGCAGTAATCCAGGTGGGATTTCACAGAGAAGAGGGGGAGAATCCCCTCCCTCAACCTGCTGGACACACTCCTTTTGATGCAGCCCAGCATACAGTTGTTTTTTTGGGTTGCAAGTGCACATTCCTGGGCCACGTTGAGCTTCTTCATGTCCTTTACCTCCATACATGGCTCCAATAAGCACTGCTTTTATATATGAAGTTGATGAGAAGTCTCCTGAGCCTTCAATAAACAAGCCTAATAAAGCTGTTTATATAGACAGAAAACGAGCTGCTCCAATTAGAATTTCATGAGCTCACAAATGTTTCTCTCTGGGAAGATGAAGCAGAAACCATTTCAAAAGGATTAATGTCTAAGCTTTCTGAATTAAAATTGTGACGATTTTACATGCCTGTCCTTGCAACAAATGTGACATTATCCATTTGATTGATGACAGAGTAAAAGATAGTATTTTCTTTTGTTTCAGAGTTCTCTTTTGAAAGTTAAAAGATGTGATTTTCCATACCACTGTACTTAAATCACCTCCTACTATTTTCTTAATTGAGCTCTGCCTAAGGAAGATGTGAGGACCTACATTTTTTGAAGGACACTTTGATAACGAGTTCATCTTTCTATCTTTAAAGACGGTAAGAGGAACTCCTCTTATGATATCATGTAAGTTGCTATGATTTAGTGAGTTTCACTCTGATCTATCTTCTCTATGTAAAAATACTATACATATCTCTATATAAATCTTCTCAGGTGCAGATTCCTAAATGAGAGGTCTTGTCCTACCTTTCTCTCAAGGGGGGCTGTCTACTTATGATTAACCTCAGAGCAAAATGAACTTACTAAACACATTTAACGAAATCATTGTAGTTACCCTTGAGTCAGTATTTAGTTATTTATTAGCCTCGCTATATAGGTAAGCTAGAAAGGGAGCTTTTATCCTCCAGATGGCTTGAGGACATGAAATATGACCAAATTAATCTTAGGCTCTGTATATTGCAGCTTCTCAATCTTTTCCCTGTACCTCACCAATACAAAGTGTTTACAACCTCTCAAAGCTGCAAGTTTATTTGCATGCTGCTTTCCAGTGCTGATGGGTACATGCAACATTTGAGCAAGTTAGCAGCAACTATGTTGGAAACCTCCATGGTCCACGGTGCTTGTTGGCTGACTCTCAAATATTTAGCTTGGGGTATTATTTAGCTCGAGGTATGTAGTTTGAGGTACCATTTAGCTCGAGATAGATAGAGTTGCAACAGTGATAACACGGACTGACAAAGCCAAGGGAGACTGTAGTGAAGCTGGCATTTGAAAGAAAAACTTTAGTATTCAACACAGATGTAGAGACAATGCCAACTAACTACTGATAGCTAACTCTCCATCATCTGAAAAACAGCTGTTTTCCTGACCAAACTATCACCTCCTAAGTTGCCTAACATGAGAAATAGACTTGGTGTAAGGCTCCCTGCATGAAGGAGAATCGACTGGACAATGTGAAACCTGTATCTGACCGAAAAGCCAGGAGTGGCCTGATTTGGGGCTGACAGAGGCTAGCTGTGTCTAACAGCACGATTTTGCAGGCTAGGAGGCATGCTTTACAAGCAGACACAGTGTCTTTCGGCGCTGTTAAACGGAGCACTTGACTGCAGTGAAGCGGTAGCCCTGAAGCCCATCTGCCCCGTGAGCTCGCCCAGGACCATCCGGGCGCACTGCCAGCCTGGGACACTGCCCGCGGACGAGGCAGACCTGGCGGGCTGGATGTTGCGTTCCGTCTGGCCGGCTGCCCAGGCTTGTGCGGCAGCCTGGCTCTGCACGCAGCCG
>NW_009913556.1:0-7867 GCF_000696875.1 Nestor notabilis | reverse complement strand
CGTACCTGCAGATGAAGGGCAACCGGGAGATGGTCTATGACTGTACCAGCTCCTCCTTCGACGGGTGAGTGGGGCGCGGACCGTGTTCTCCGGGGGGGTTCCGGGGTGTCGCTCGGGTGCAGAGCGACCCCTCATTCTTGTCTGTCCCACAGGATCATCGCGATGATGAGCCCTGAGGACAGCTGGGTCTCCAAGTGGCAGCGGATCAGTAAGTGGGTTTCTGGGTGTGGAGATCCCTTCTCTGGGGCAGCGGGCATTGGTGTTGGGGCTGCAGAGGTGGTTTCTGCTCCCGATGAGGGGACATCTGTGCTGGCAGAGGCTCCCAGGATGCTGCCCCGCCTGGGTGCTGCCGTTGTTCTCTTTCCCCAGGTAACTTCAAGCCGGGTGTTTATGCAGTGTCAGTGACTGGCCGCCTGCCTCAAGGTAACGCTGCAGCTCGTGTTATGGGGCAGCTCCTGCGCAGGTGGCAGCTGAGGGGTTGTTCTGCACAGGAGGTGTTGGGGCTGTCACCGTTTCCAAGGTGTCAGACTGGGCAGAGCATTGCGCTGTACCTGTGTGATGAAATCAGGATTTGGGGGTTCAGTGAACACTGTGTATTGTGAGCAAAGCATACACGGTGTGAGTGAAGGGGTGAGCAAGGGGACCACAAAGAGATGCTGAATGGGAGGGTGCTTTCACGGTTATGCAGGTGGATTTTCTCCTGGCAGTCTTGCAGCACTACACCTGCCAGAAGCTGATACTGAAGATGCTGCTGACTATCCCTGTCGTACCAGGGATAAACTGAGGTTAAAGGGTGACTCCAGAAAGTGAGCACATTTCAATCTGTTCAGCTATGGGGAAACATGAAGACTTGTCCATAGACAAGAGTTCTGCAGGATGGGGTGCTCTTATGATAGTCTCAGTGAGCAGATACCCCTTCCCATCATCATCATACTGCACTAAGGGCTTCTGTTAAGGTGGGGTTGTGAATTTGTAAATGGAGTGGAGGGTGTAGAGTCTAGCAGAGAGCCCCCTGCCCAGCAGGTAACCCCAGAGCAGACTCCTCACCTGTGCCACTTCCCAGGAGTGCTGCGATCCTGAATCCCCAGGGTGAAAGCTGTGCTTGTGCCTTGGAATCCCAGGCTCCTTATTTCTGATCTGAGCTCCACCAGGTCACAGGCTGAGGGAGCTGAGCTTGTTCAGCCCGGAGAAGAGAAGGTTCCTTAAGGGGAGACTTTAGAGCAGCTCCAGTGCTTAAAGGGGCTACTGGAGAGGGGCTTTGGACAAGGGCCTGTAGGGACAGGCCAAGGGGGAATGGCTTTAACCTGCCAGAGGGGAGATTGAGATGAGCTCTGAGGCAGAAGCTCTTCCCTGGGAGGGTGCTGAGGCGCTGGCACAGGGTGCCCAGAGAAGCTGTGGCTGCCCCATCCCTGGCAGTGTTCAAGGCCAGGTTGGACACAGGGGCTTGGAGCAACCTGCTCTAGTGGAAGGTGTCCCTGCCCGTGGCAGGGGGTTGGAACTGAATGAGCTTTAAGGTCCCTTCAAACCCAGACCACTCTGGGATATTATCATCTGCATTAGGAAGGAGCTGGAACATCACGAAGGTTGAAGCCAGGGCCTGCTGGCGCAGTGTGGGGCACATCTGAAATGAGTGCAGCAGATGATGGTGTAAGCGGGACGGAGCTGCAGGCAGGGAGCAGAGGGCAGCAGGCAGAAGGGTGCAGGGGATGCTCTATGGCCTCGCACCGTGGGAGGAGCGAGCAAAGCGGGGAGTGGTGCCCAGCGGATGCACTCACAGGCCCTGCAGGCTGTTGTTTGGTTGCCCCTTGGTGCTGGTGGGAGCCACACTGAACTCTGTGGTGCTTTCACTGTCCCTGTTCTTTCGGCACTACTGAGAAGGTGGGACAAGCAGACAGCTCTCAGAAGTGGCTGTAAGATTTAGGAGGTATCCTTATGTGCTTGTCCTGTTCAGTGCGGTAGTAATACTCAAAATGTTTTCATGTTGGAAATAATGTAAACAAAGCCTCTCCCTGGTTCCTTTCCAAGGCAAACCAAGAGTTGGTGTTTGGGAGCTCTATCTAGACATTTAAACTTGAAGAGGGAACACTCTTAACAATCCTGTAAGAAGAAATGAAGATTATTGTCCAGTTCTTGATCTCTGCAATGAAGGCTACATGACAGAGCAACCAGGTTTTTTCAGGGCTGTTCATTCCTAAGGAATACTGAAGTGTGTTGTTTTTTTTTTTTCCTTGCTGCAGGGATCGTCCGAGAGCTGAAGAGCCGTGGCGTGGCTTACAAGTCTCGAGACACAGCTATAAAAACCTAAGTGCTCTTGTGCTGCCTGGAGGATTCCCCAGATGCATTTGGACGTAGGCATGTGTGGCGCTGCTCCAAAACCTTTTAGCTTTAGCATGTGGGAAGGAGAGGCTGGACTTGGAGGGAGCTTCCTGGCTCAGCTCTTCTCACTCAATACGTCTGGCCTCTGCTGTACCACCCTCTGCCCACACAGACTGTAGGTATTTTCTTTGAGCCTTAACAAGAGGGATGGCATGAATGGGTCTGGGGAAGCAGTGTTACATGGTGATGCACAAGATTTTTTACTGGTGGTGTGGAAAAGAGGAGGGCTGGGATGTAGTTGTGTTTATACTTCAATAAAATACACTGCCTGCTCAGAGCAGAGTCTGTATCCTCAGTCACTAGTTTCACCCACTACAGAGAGTGTGAGGGGTTTCACACTCGCCCCTCTACATCTGTCAGACTGTCTGGAGCACAAAACTGCCATCCCTTACCGAAGAATCATGTTCCTGCCTGGGGAGGGAGATCCAGCCCTGGCTGAACTGGAGTGTCCTTCACTGTAGGAATGAGCAGACTAGTGATTTGTGTCTTACAGCTTGCTGCTGGATGGAGTAAGTAGATAATGCTGAGTATTTCATGTGCAGGTCATCCGGAGGTCTCAGTGCCCTGGGCCTGCATGTTCCACTGCTGAGGATGTGGAAGCAGGCTGATCACAAAATACTCTGCCCTTAGACAAGGCATCTAGATCAGTAGCTCGCTGAAATAAGCTTTTTTCCCCTGAGATAATCCTGTAACTGGAAAGCTCAATTTTGGTTTTCTGTAGACAAATAGTGGAAAATCAACATAGCCTGAAAACTGCATCTGATCTGGGAGGAAAGCGGCTGCAGCAAAGGAAATGCATTGCTGTTGTGAAGTGACGGTGTCAGGAGCACTGAGGTGATATGTTCTCCATCCTGCTGTGGTTTGTAGAGCTGGCCCAGAAAAGAGCCCCAAGCACTTGAACACAGCTTCCTGCAGGGGTTTGGAGCAGATGTGTGGCTGGAGAAGACTGCTGTGACCACAGGGAGGCTGTGCGGGGCCACAGTGATAGTTGAGACAAAACACTGCAGAGAAAGATGCCTTAAACCACATTTCTCCTGGGGACTTGCAGATGTGATGCTGAAGAGTATTTGCTGGGTGCAGAGCAGGACCAAGTCAAGTTGGTGGTGGGCTCTGGGCTCCAGCAGACACCTCAAGGAGCAGATTGCCTTTTGTGGAAGAGCTGAGGGTGCTTCAGCCCCTGTCCTGGGGGTTACAGCCCCCTCTGGGGAAGACAGAGCAGCAGGCTCACATCCTTTGGGCAGAGGAGGGAGTTGATTTTCACACACCCCTGGTGAACATCCAAAGCACTTGAGTTACCTGATGCTTACCCTCTAGGCTTGCTTGGTTGCAGAAACTGGGCAGGAGATGACCGTGGTAGGTCAGGTCTCTGCGAGAAAGGTGTGACTGACTCCACAGGATGCTCAGCTTTAGACATTTTGGGCATAGACATCTGGGCCCTGGAGGGTGGTTTTGGACTGGCTGTGCTGCAAGAAGCATGGGGTAAACTGGGATTCCCCAGTCTGTGCTCATCTCCAGCAGAAGTGTCCAGAAAAGCTGCAGCCAGTACTGTCTGGTTGTCTGTGTGAGGCTGACGAGAGCTGACAAGGTTCAGAATGAAAAGGATCAAGGAGGATGAGATGGGCAGCATTTTATCCAGCTGGAGGGAGACAGGTCTTGTGAATAAGGCTTTGGCTACAGCCGAGTTGGAAGGATGTTGGGGGTGGATCCCCCTTCCCTGGCAGTGTTCAAGGCCAGGTTGGACACAGGGGCTTGGAGCAACCTGCTCTAGTGGAAGGTGTCCCTGCCCGTGGCAGGGGGTTGGAACTGGATGAGCTTTAAGGTCCCTTTCAGCCCAAACCATTTCATTACTATTATTCTATGACGGAGAGCAACCACCCTGGCCATGGCCAGCCTCGAAGCCTCACCCTTCCAGTGCCACAGGGTGGCAGTACGGCTTTGTGGAGTGAAGCTTGATGGGGTGAAGCTGCTGGAGATGGACTCGAGCAAGACAGACCTGAGGTTCATGTGCATTTTCTGCTGTATTGCACAGTGCATGCACTCCCTTTAGTTTCCCGGGCTGTGTCCCCATTCCTTGGCTCCAGGGATGGGAGCTGCTCCACGCTGGAGCTGCTCCAGAGCTGGAGGCACGTTGCGACTCTTGCCATAGTCCCAGGCCAGCTGGTTCCCTGGCCCAATGGTGCAGAGGAGGTGATAAAAGGGTTCTGTGCAGGACCTGGGCAGGGTGGGCTTGCTTGGCTTGGCTGGGTGTGGGTCTCAGGCACGGTGGTTCACACCTCCCTTCCTGGGGAGCTGCAGTCTTGCAGTAATGCGGTCACTGCCCGGCGCTGGGAACCTTGCTTACTTGTCCCCAGGGAGCAGTGTTCGTTGTCACCGTGCCTCTCAGGGAAGGTGAAGGGGCTTGAAAACCCTACGAGACCTCACCCCTTGGTTGGAAGAACAACTACTCCAGGTTATATAGAGTTAAGACTGGTGTGCTGCAGTGCAGGTGCAATAGTGGCAGAACAGCAAGGCAAATGGGCTGAATGCTGGTGGGCTTTCAGAGAGCTGCACCTCCTCTGCCTGCAGCAGCTTGCAGTGCTTCCAACCACTGGATGCCTGTGATGGGGTGACTCGGTGAGCCTCTTCCCTGCAAGCTTGCTCACTCACCCACACATGCACCACATTACCCAGCCCACGCCACCTAAATGATTCATTGCTTCCAGGCTGCCAGAGCTGAGCATTGGACCTCTGCAAAGCGCCCTGAAATGAGCATTTCAGTTAGACTTGAGCCCTGGAGCTGCCAGTGGTTTGTAGCAGCAAAAAGTGAATGCATCTGGAGCTTTATTTGCTGAGAAAAGTAGGGCAGGGAGCTCTCACGTTGAAGAAATAGAAAAGATGTGCAGTGGCAGCCTAGGCTTTGATCAGGAGAGAAAGCGTGAACGGGGCAGGGAGCTGTGGATCTGAGTCAGTTGAAGACGGCTCCTCCCCCTGCACCAAAATGACGTTAAAGTATTTCAGCCAGGCCTGAAACCCTGCAGGGTTGGCACCGCGGCAGCCTGGGCAGGGGGAGGCCGGGGCAGCCCCGGGCAGCGCAGGCAGGAAGCATGAGCCAGTGGGTTTCTTGGTGCGGGTTTTGAGAACCGATACCCCGGCTCTGCCTCCGGGTGAGAAAAGTGACTTTCCCAAACCGCAGCGCACTCGGTGCTTCCACGCGGAGCAGCTGCTGCTGCTGCTGCTGGGAAATGCCCGTCTGAGCCGTCCCCCCCCGCGCGGGGCGCCCCCGAGGCTCTGTCCCTGCACACTGCTCCCACCTCTCGCCATGAGCCTTTGTCTTGTAGCTTGGGCAAGCTGGGCTGCAGCACGTGGCAGTGCCTTGGGACGGTGGCTGAGGTGCGGTGACACCCCCACTTGTGCTCCCATGGATGCTCTGTGCATGCCGTGGCAGAGGTGCTGCCCGGGGGTGGCTGCAGCAGCATGAGGGCTGTTTCACCTTAAATCCGCTCTCAGGGGCTGCCTCGCTGCCTTCCAGTGCACAGCCTCAGGCCTTCCCTGTGTGCTGGGGAGCTGGTGACCGCAGGGGTGCAGAGACCCTTGGGGGGATAAACCCAACCAAAACAAACCCCAGCTTTAAAGTGGGAAGCTGGCCGAGGAGACCTTGGCAGCGTTGAGGTGCAGGGAAAGATGACCTGGTCCCTGTGCTGCCAGCTCAGGGCTGGGGGGAAGTACTGCTGGAGTGAGGGTGGCAAGGCCACAGTGCACACCGTTAATGGTGGCCCACGCTGCCCATCACCTCTGCATCAGCGCCTGTGGGCAGAAGCCATCAAGGCATCTGATTGTGTATGATGTGGTGGGGAGAGGAGGGGGCCCACAGCCAGCTTTTGGTAGCAGCCATTTGGATGGGCTGCAGAGGGGATGGGTGTGGGTTTCAATGGTGCAGGTAGCTATGAAGGCTTTCAAAATGCGGCAGAAGTGAGGCATGTCTACCTCATGCACCGTCCCAAGGGGTTTCTGGTGCACTAGTGATGGTGGGCAAAGAATGGACATGTTCCCTACTGAGGTGATCTGCAGGGAAAACAGGGAGCGCTGATGTATGGTGGGTCCTCGGGTGTTTGCCTGTCAGGAATTACAAAGGAAGGAGGAGGCTCTGCTTTGTGAGGGAGAGACAGGCTGGTGGGCCATCGGTTCCTGAAGTAGGCCTGCAAAGAGCATGTGAAGATGGTACTGTCACCCGTTGCAAGTTCAGTGCTGCCTGCAAAGGGGCCCTAAGCTGCTTCATGGTGGATACCTCTAAACCCACTGGTATGCTAGCATCGTTGGGGTCTTGGTGTCTGGGGGGACAAAAGCAGCTGTTGGAGGGTCCCAAACCTCCTCTGGGCTGAGATCTCTTACCTTCCTGGTCTGCTCCTGCAGTTCTGCTTCATTGGAAAGGGAGATGCCGGGGGCTGGTGGGACAGAGTAAGGTCTCATGCTGATGGTGGACGTTGCTGGGGGTTCGTGGTTCCTTGCGGCAAATGACAAAGTGAGACCACAGATGAAGTCACAGGAGGGATTTGAGAACCTGGAGGTATCTGCCCCGTTCCCAGCTCTACTGGGACCTTCTGCTGCATCCCAAATGACACTTGTCCTTTCTCTTTTTGGCCAGATGTGCATCACCCAGGCTCTGCCCAAAGTAGGCGCTGGGCTGGAAGGGGCTTTCTCCCCTGGAGACAATGATCCTCCTGTGTGGACAGTGGCAGAAGAGCTGCTGAGAGCCCAAACTGAGCCCTGGGACACATGCTGGGTGAGGACATTGCACCTCCTCTGGGGGTCCCCAAACAGCTGAGGTGCATGGTATGGGGCGGGGGGTGTGCTGGTGGCCACAGGATCCAGCCCCTAGGCAAGGCTGGGGCTTTGATACTGCTCTCCCAGCATCACCTGGCCTGGCTGGTCTGGAAAGAGATGATCAATGCCAGGTTTGGGAGATGCTTCCTGGCAGCCCTTGGTGCCTGTCCCTAACTCTTCACAGTCTCTGGACCTCATGCCGTGTCCTGTGGTGGGGGCAGACACCTCTGGGAAAGGAGGAACTGTCACCGTAGAGCTCAGCCCTTCATCTCCTGAGCTCATCCTGCCCCGGGAGGTCCAGAGCATGGCTTCATCCCTTCCCCATATTGCTGCTGGGTTACAAGAGGAATGGCTCTAACCTTCCAGAGGGGAGATTGAGATGAGCTCTTGGGCAGAAGCTCTTCCCTGGGAGGGTGCTGTGGCGCTGGCACAGGGTGCCCAGAGAAGCTGTGGCTGCCCCATCCCTGGCAGTGTTCAAGGCCAGGTTGGACACAGGGGCTTGGAGCAACTCCCCTGCCCGGGGCAGGGGGTTGGAACTGGATGAGCTTTCAGGTCCCTTCCAACCCAAACCAGTCTGTGACTCTATGATCCTCCATCCCAAATGGGCCCACCCAGACACCCACCCCATGATGTTGCACAACCCTTGGATCAAGGCAGGAAAGGGGCAAGCGGGAGTCGTGGTCTCTGCCAC
>NW_009913555.1:31895-43895 GCF_000696875.1 Nestor notabilis | reverse complement strand
AGGGTGTCGGGATGAGGCATAGTGCTGTTCACAGCCGCACTTTCGTCTCTCTGTGCAAGCCCAGCAGGGTGTCGGGTGTTAGGGTAGGGACCGCGGTGCTCTAGAAGCCGGGCAACCCGCTCCGAGCCACCCAGGCCAGCACCGGGCTGTGCCAGGCCATGGCTTCCCTCGAAGGACAGGGATGACCCCAGAGGCTGCCATCCCCACAAGCCTTCACAGTGCGTTACCTGCCCAGGGCCGATGTGGGGCTTGGGAGGCTTCTTCCGCCCATGGCCTTCCCTTTCCCTGCTTCAGCAACGATCCGCAGCTCTGCAGCTGGGCTTGCCGCTGTGGAGACCCTGGGAACGGGCCCAGGGCTGGGCAGGGCCCCGCAGCAGGACGTGGCACGTGGCTTTCTGTACCTTTCAGAACCTACCTGGTGATAGGGGTTTAGTTCAACGCAGCAGCTAGCCTGGTCAAATAGAGCCCTGTGTGGTAGCAGCTGCTGTCCACATTCCGTGCAAGAAGGGAACTGAGTGTAAGGCACTCAAACTTTCTGCAGTGCTTTTTCGTTTGCATTACCACTTACTCTGAGAACTGTTCTCTCTGGAGGCTGCATCACCTGAAGGCAAGATGCTGAGTAACTGGAGATGGGAGTTTAAATCTCTAGGAATGCAGCCAGTCAGGTCCTGATGCAAAGCTGAACTGGGAAGGATGCCTTTTCCTTGCTTGTCTCCCCTGGCGAGTAAACGGAGTGCTGTGTGCTGAAAATCGTCACACCGGAAAGAGGCAGCTGAGTGCTGGTGCTGTCAGGGCTGGGAAACCCCCTGCCTCAGGAGAGCTGGAGCTAGACAGGGGTTTGCACCATGGTAGCTGCGGTTGCCAGGGGTCCTTCACAGTCAGACGTAGCATGTCAGTTGATGAAAGAATCGTATGTTCTCAACTGTCACCTTCAGGGCCATTGGCTAGACCAGACCCAACCAGTGCAGCATACAGGGAGCTGCCCTTTTCAGACGGTCAGGCGCATAACCTGACAGCTGGGTGGACTATTGTGTAGCAGAAAGTACTGCTCCCAACGTGAGAGAGAGGTCCAGCAGATGATTACAGACATGCTTGTTTCTAGAAGCCCTTGCCCCTTGGGCATGTCTGATAGATATCTCTTTGACACCAAATACCTGTTAGTTCTGAGAGCTATTCAGGTTGTAATAATACCGTGCTGTGCATTTGGACCTACTGCCTGGTTCAAGAAGGTGCAGTCATGTTGGGACCTGTTAATTCAAAAAAATGCAAGTCCGTAGAAGATCTTGTGAATCATACGTTTATACCCAGAACCTGTAATTTTAAAACAAAGAAAAGACACAGTGGACTAAAATAGTTCGTTTGTTTTTTTTTTTCCTAAATGACTTCTCTTTGTACTTCCTTCAGCAAGCATCCCCTTGAAAAAATATTTCACAGCATATCTTGACGTTTTCATTGTTCTGTCTCTGTGTTCCTGCTTGGTTGCAGTTGTCACACCTGACCTCAAACTGTTTAATATCACATATTCATTTGCAGGATCCTTCACATTTTAACAATATAGTTGTTTGTTTGTTTTTTTTTTTTTCCCCTGGTGCTCTTGCATTTTTTAAAAGGAGAGTTTAACATTTTCTACTTAATACCACTTTGGAGAGTCATTTTTGGGCAGTTGATCAGAGTTTATTTCACTAGGGAGAGCAGAGTTTTCAAGATCCTGTTACGGTATCTATCTTTCCCCTTCTTATCTGTTCCTGCAGATGGTGATTATCACCACCTCCTTCAGCAAGGAAGAGATTGTAAAGGAAACTGCAGCTGAATGAAGAAATAGCTGTTTTCTGCCTACCAATCGCTCTAATGTTTCCAGTCTCAGTCTGTTTTTCATTAGTAGAATTCAGGGATTTTAAGAGCTATTCCTGACTTACACCGGTCACAGGGACCTGTGCTGGGAAAATGACAGATGGGTGGCAGATGATATTGAAGCCTGCTTTAACAACTATGGAAGGTTTAGTGTGTCAGACCAGCACATGCAGGATTATGTTTGAGCGATACTGTAGGTATTCCAGAATTATTTGAAAGATTTCAAAAACTATTGCAAAGAGTTAAAAGCCTTGTATATTGTAAATAATGTTGGGTTTTCACAGCAAGGTTTTCAGTTACGAAAACCTACTGAGCTGAAAAGTGACATTCAGGATACATGCTAAAAATGTGTGTAAGCTTGAAAATGTAGCTGAATGTATTCTGCTTCTGTTACTCATCTGTGCCAATTCCATATACTAAAAATAAATGTGATCTGGCTAAAATGAATTAAATGATCCATCTTACCAGTTCCTTTTTCCTGTGGTGTATTTCAGTGGAAAAATACAGCCCCCTTTTCTGGGACTGATCTGATTTTAAAAATCCTCTTTTTAATTTGTGAGAAAAAATGTAAGTGAAGGGGTTCTGAGTTACGTATTTTCTGGAATCGTTGTAGACCCACAGTACTGAAGGCATTAAGTCCATATGGCTACTGAAGAGTTTTTTCAGATCCAATCAAATTAGGTCTCCTTTTTCTTTGGTTTTTTTTGGCTTTCTTTATTTTTTTTTTTTTTTTAATTTGGCTGTACTCCAAGTAACTTAGTAACTAGTAAAGGGAGAAATTCTGTTACAGAATTTTGATGGCAACAGGAAATAGCTGTGTCACCGCTTTATGACTTCAGGAAAATCCACCCACAGATCATTTTGGAATTAAGAAGAAGGAAGAAATATGAAGAGTATGGACAGAAGTTGCAAACATTGCTCATTAGCAATGAGGACCCCCCATGCTAAAACAAAACAACGAAAGTGAAGATGTTGTAAATACCTACTTTGTCACTTCCAGGTAATTCTAGAAAAAGAGAAAAAAAGCATCAGGTTGCAATCTCTTATTTGCTTTTTTGTTTTAATTGTTTTTACATTAATAAACAAACAGGAGTCTCTGAACTGCTAGAAAACCTAGCTAGAAAACCTAAATATATTCTTCTCCTTAAGGAAATCAGATGAAATTTCTAACTGAGAGAGAAGTTGGCCAATGTTCAGCAAGGGAGGCGTTTTCTAAGGATTCAGAAAGCAAAATATAATTAAATCGAAGTCAGAGAAAGCTCATAGTGATTAGTTCCAAAGGTAGAATATAAGAAAGAGTTAAACATACCTCAAAGCAACACAACTGGTTTATATCTTGTTGTTATCCTAGACTTTCCTTCCTGGAATTATTTTTTAGGAAGCTGTCACCTTTCCAGCTCTGTTTGTATTTGGCAATATTTAAAAAAAATTCCTTCTTGCCAAAAGCAGTTTAAATTTACAGCTGTGATCCATATTGGGAGCCAAAAATAGTCTATCAGTGGGGGCTGTCTTTGATGACATCGCATCATGTAAGCCTGAGCACTGAGCTAATGTACTCGATATTAAAAACAACAGCAGCTAAGTCACCATTGGTGTGATGTTAACCATGGTGGGAAGTATATAGAATATTTCTCAAAGGCGGCAAAGTCTCTGCTCTTTTGGTGATGAATGCTAGAACTCCTCTTCAGCTTCCAGGGAGGTCTGTGTGCCTCAGCTCACTGGTAATGCACTAGCTGAGCAAGGGAGTTTCACAAATGCTCTCATCTTTGCATGTGATGATGAGTGAAGTGGTAGGAAAAGAAAGGGCAGCTGCTCACAGAGAAGTGCTGGGAAGGGCTGAGAGTCTGGTCATTTCCAATTTTCACTAAAATGCTTTCTCATAACAATAATTAAAAGGAAAAAAAGGCAGCAAAGCCATCTGGCAAGCTACCTTCTGTTAAGTGCTTTCTGCTATTAAGTGCATTTGTCAGCAGAGCTTCTGTTTTCCTCTTGTAAGTATCTAGCTTTTAGTGATGTCATAACCCAACATTTCGAATTGAAGGTAAGGCAAACTGGGATATCAAACACAAACCCTAAAGAAGCAGAAAAATATTAGGTGCATTAGTAGAGACTTTTAGGGATACTATCACTTCTGACTGGAAGGATTTAGGGAGCAGAGTGTCATCAAAGGCAAAGAAACAATGCTAATCGCTAACTTCTTCCAGTCTAGATGCAGCAGGTTCCCTGAAAGAAGGGAACTTGCCTCCCTACTGTTGCTTCAGGAAGCCGTCAGTCTTACTGATCAGTATGTTTCCTGATTACAGACAGTTTAGTACAAGGAGCCTAAAAAAGATCACATCAAATTAACAGGCTTCCCATTCCATTCACGCTTTGAGAGTGGCATTAACTGAAGTGGGCAGCTGCTTCCATCAAAATCATTATGATGCCAGTTGTTCTTTTTATTTTTTTTGTCCAGAATTTGTCTGAAGATGGCTGAAGTGCAGGGAACTAAGGGTTTAGATGAGGCCATTGTCATGGACATCTGGAGCAGAATGTCATCACCACATTTAGGCAACACAACAGCTCATTTTTATTTCAGTCTTGATTTCAAGGCCACAGTATCCTAAGGAAAGCACCGGCTCAATGAACCAGTCTGTTTAGGCACGTGGCAATGTTGAAAGAGTGACAAAACAAAACATAACACACACACACCCTTATCTCACACTAGCTCAGAGATCTTCAAAGGAGGTGTGAGCAATGTTAGAGAGATGACATTGAAAAAAACAAATAGTGGTCAACAATTATGACATCTTGCAAGTAGCAGTATGTGTCTTGCTCTCTCTCTACAGCTGCCATTTTCTCTTTTAATAGTGTTATGTTACTGCAACTTCACATTTGCCAGACTCAGTCAGATCAATCTTTATAGAAAGTGTGAAAAGCATTGTGTTGCTAGAGGCAATTTTTTGCGCCTGGGTTGATGCTAGACTAAGATTATCCAATTCTGTTTTGTGGACTTCTTTGTTTTTTTCTAGATACTCTGGCACTCTGGTTCAGCCAAGCTGACAGTAGTACTCTTCGTTGTGGAGAATAAGACAAGTTTTAGATAATATGTGCAAAAAATAGATAGAAAATGCGTTTCTTCTTCTTAGTTAATCTGTAGGATTAGTTCTCTTGGGTTGCTGAGAGTAGCAGTGTTATTCATACTGCATTTTAAATTAATACTGCGGGGGTTTTTTTAAGTCTTGAGAGAAATGACTGGAGATGAAAAATAAAACTTTTCCAGTCTTCTCTCTTGAACCTTTAAAAATCTGTCACTGACTTTAATAGGAGTGTTCCCATGGAGATAAGCACAACTAAGTCTACCTAAAAGGAAGAGAACTAATCTGCTTTGAATTAAATATTTTTGCATTTTAAGTAATGTAACTCTAATACACACTTCATTCTTCTATGACAAAGTGCTCTTTGATTTTCAGAAACTGTATAATCAAAATAAAAAGCAAGTTCTATTATATTCTGTTCCCTGGTTCCCTCTCCACAATGGACAATCCATAGATAATAATTTTGTGGTAATGAGAAGTTGAAATCAGAAAATATTCCAATCTAATTCTGAGATAGAGACAGTACATAAATAGCATTCAGGAAAAATACAGTTTTACACTGCCCTAAAAGCATCAGGAGATGCTATGCAGAAAATGCTTTTTCTTCTTCAGTTATGATGACCTGGCAAACCATTCTCAGCTGATGGTTCTTTATTATAAATTTCTGAGCACTTTTGAGCAGAGGTGGGACCAAATTGGCTTCAATTTATTCATGGGATCCTGGGACAGTGAAAAAATAGCTTTGGTATCAAATATCCTGAAAGGCCGCTCCTGAGAATTCTCACTTTTCTCTTCAATAAAATCTCTTCCAAAACCAAAGTGATTTTTGTGACAATGTGCAAAAAAGGTATTTTGCTCCTATTCATTTGCTCTGAACGAAGATTTCACCTGAGCTGCAGGCTGCTCTTGGCTGCACTATTACACGTCCAGAGGCACTCAGTCTGGATTTACACAAACGCTGCCTTTGTCTTCTGCCTTACCCCTTCTCAGCAGAGCTGCACAGAAGCCCTCCATCTCACACGTTATGTCAGCAGTTACCAAGATTTGTAACAACATTGACAGCAATTTGGAAGAGACCTGAGCTTCACAGCACTGCAGGCAAGTGTGACTGCTGCCCTTGCCTGACTCCCCTTCTCTCAGCCACTGCCAGTCCCTCACCCACAGGAAATATTTGATTCCCTTTCCCCATCTCCCTGTCAACCTCCGTGTCAATCTCTTTCTCTTCAAGACTAGTGATGATGAGCTACTCGTCCTCAGGTACAGATACTGCAGGAGTGGGTGGTGGGACTCAGCTGGACTTTTCAGAGGTCTGTGGAGATCATGCTGTCTTCTGGAATCAATGGGAAGCACAGACAAGAAGCCAGGGAGGACCCTGAAGAGCTGGACATGCACCTGCTAATTTAGGGTTGAAGGCTAGATGGTGGCTGATGATGCTTCTGGGAGGGTGTTCACGCCCTCTGAAGAAGTAGCAGCAGGCCTCATTCTCCAGCTTCAGTGAAGAAGGAAAGGACAACTACTGGTCCTGCACAGCTCTCTAGCTCTGTAGTTACCAGGTCTCAATCACCCCCAGCAGTAAAAAATTATCTGCAGTCCCCACTCTTCTTTTTTTTTTTTTGTTTTCTGTTTAGCTTTGTATAGTTCTCTCCATATAATGTTGGAATGATCCATGCATTTCAGAGCAACTTTAAGTTCTGAAAATTGAATCTGTGATGGGCTGCCTCAGTTGGGATTTCAAATTCTCAGACAAGATGGAATGCAGTGTTACAGGTGTGGGTACAATTCCCACTAACATGGGGGTAGAGACTGTGTCTGCTAGTGTGCGTGAGAGTGTCAAACGTACATTTTATGGCATCACATGTGTCCTATCAAAGCCCTATTTTCAGTGACAAAAGACCAGGCAGTGATTATCACATGGCGCCAAGAGCCCATAGTCCCAGGTGAGGAGGTCCTCCAACCAGCAAGCACCATGGGAGGAGCAGTAAGGAGGGATTCTCCTATAGCTTTGGGTTCAGAGACCTCCTTCCCCACCATGAGATATAAGGTCAGATGTACAGTGTAAGAGGAGGCAGCTGCTGTTCTTATTAGTTCTGAGTCTGTTGTTAGCTCGGTGACTTTTCTGAGCACAAAAATGAAGGCTGTTCAGTGGCCATTGCCACAGACTGAGTGCTTAGCCTGGACAACCCAGAAGAACATGAAGTTGTGATTGCTCTTTCTGAGAGGATCACCTCAAATACTGTATGCATTTCTGGGCCCCACAGTTTAGGAAGGATATTAAGGTCCTTGAGGAGAACCAGAGGAGGGCCACAAAGCAGGTAAATGGGCTGGAAGGAATGTCCTAGGAGGAGCAGCTAAGCACTCTGGGCTTATCTAGTTTGGAGAAAAGGAGGCTAAGGGGCAACCTCATTGCTCTCCACAGCTTCCTGAGGAGGGGAAGTGGAGAGGGAAGGTGCTAATCTCTTCTCCCCAGTGTCCAGGGACATGACATGTAGGAATTGTTCGAAGCTGCAACACGGGAGGTTCAGACTGGACATCAGGAAGCATGTCTTTACCAAGAGGGCAGTCAAACACTGGAACAGGCTTCCAAGAGAATTGGTCAAGCCTGTCAGTGTTTAAGAGCCGTTTGGACAATGCTCTTAATATGCTCTAACTTGGTCAGCCCTGATCTGGTCAAGCAGTTGGACTAGATGATCCTTGTAGGTCCCTCCCAACGGAAATAGCCTAGCCTAGCATAAATGGGTACTGCTTCTGTTCTCAGGAATGGTGTAAATGCTCAGCTATAGTAAATTGTTATGACTTCATTGGAGTCAATAGCAAATCGAAGAGACTCCTGTGTCAGTAATTAAACTCCTCAGGGCGGATCTTCAGCTAATAGAATCCAGCTTCATTGGAATCTACTGATGTCCAGCTGACCCTGAGGTTTTGATATTGATTATGCTGGGACTAGGACAAGACCTACATTTAATTTTGTGATGGTCCAGGAACAGGATACATTATTTCAAAGCATCCATCATTACTGCAATTAATCAGTGCCCGTCCTGGGCAAGGCTGTCTCTTTCAATCACTAAATGCTGTTTGCCAATCTATGATATGCCCTGCAGATGTGAAAATCTGCACTGACATAATATATGTAAAGCATAAGTGATTTGACTATTTCAGGTTTCATTTAGGTGTGTAGCCTATGGTTGCCTCAGGTAACACCAAGGTACTACTTAATCATGATAACATGATTAAGATGCAAATCCACATACCTAATTTAAATACATTTGTTTTCTGAACCATCCACCTGGGTGTAGTTTCTGAAAGTAAATGCAAAGTACGCACAGTAGGCTTCAGCTCAAGCAGAATCTCAGGGACAGCTTCCAAATGTAATCAGTCATTATCACAGTAGAGAGTTTAGGTCACCTTTTCAAAAGTGCTGGGCATCCAGGTGCTAGGCATGATCCTCACAGCTTGTATTACAGAGTCACAGGTCACAGAGTGGTTGGGGTTGGAAGGAGGTCTCTGGAGGTCATCTTGTCTGTCCCCCTTGCTCAAGTAGGGCTACCTAGAGTTGGTTGCTCAGGACCGTGGGCACTACCTCCAGGGATGGAGACTCCACAATCTCCCTGGGAAACTTGTGCCAGAGTTCAGTCATCCTCACAAAGAAAAAGTTTCTTGATGTTCAGATGGAAGCTCACAGGTTTCAGTTAGTGCCTATTGCCTCTTTTCCTGTCATTGGGCACCACTGAAAAGAGCCCAGCCATCCTTTTTACACCTTCCCTTCAGGTATTTATAAACATTGATAAGATCCCCCCTGAGCCTTCTCTTCTCCAGCCTGAACAGTCCCAGATCTCTCAGCCTTTCCTCATAAGAAAGATGCTCTAGTCCCTTAACCATCTTAGTGGCCCTTCACTGGACTCTCTCCTCTATTTCCATGTCTGCCTTGTACTAGGGAGCCCAAAACTGGACACAGTGCTCCAGCTGTGGCCTTACAAGTGCTGAGTAGAGGGGAAGGATCACCTCCCTTAGCCTGCTGGCATGATTCCTCCTAATGCAGCCCAGGATACCTTTGGCCTTCTTTGTCACAAGGACATATTGCTGGCTCATGTAACTGTCATATTTCCTGGGGGAAACAGGCTTTGTGCAGGAGGATATCACTCTTGAAGCCAAGCCTCCTAGCTAGAGAACCTGCCGAGACACTGCTTAGCAGGGCTGATAAAGTCTCTCCTCTGAACATAACAAAGAGGGTACTAAGCTAACCAACAGATCTACCTTATTACCTAAGTCTAGTTAAGGACCTGCCCACCCACCTATCTTGCCCCAGAACTATCTGGTGTATTACTACTGAGAAAGCAGCCACCACTGAGCAAGGTGATGTGCAGGTCCTATTATGGGATCCTGCTGGACACCTAGAAAAGCACAAGGATGGCATTGGCTGGTGGCACACACAGCAACATCAGGCTGCAACCCAAGGTCTTGAGCCACGCTGAGTCCTGGGTGGACACCTATCCCAGGATTTTGACCCTGACATCATGTAGGCAGACTCACGTATCTAAGGTGCCTTGTAGCAGCCCCTGACTTGTCAAGATGCAGCCCGATCAGACTGGGCATCTCCCCTCAAGCTTTACTGGTGTTACTGTGAGTAGATATCCTCTCTGTGTGGGACAGGCTGTGGCCCTGGCAGTGAACTTGGCAATGTTAGCTTTACAATTGGACTCAATGATCTTAAAAGTCTTTTTCAACCTAAATCATTCCATGACGCTATGATTCTATGATTTCAATGCATCTGGCATGCGGTCCTCAGACTGCAACACAGGTTAAACCCAGATGTCTTGCAAGTTAACAGTTTGTCCTGTTCTGTCTGTACCTCCTCCTGCCTACTGCATTTACCCTTGCGAATAATTTCTGAGGCTCCAGTGAAGGTTTGCTTCATTTTCACTACCTTGAGGCAGGGCTGTGGGCCTCACTCATCACAAAGTAGAAGCTGTAATGGTGGTTTAATGGCGCTTTCTAGTTAGCGTATGACCATGCAGAAGGGCTTTTTTTATTCCCATGAGCACACAGCTAAGCCTCCAGTAGATTTGTTTGCAGACTCCCTCATCATGCTGAAGGAGAGTGGCCGTTTTAAGAAGCCTGGTCCGTTAGACTGCAGGCTGGGCATATACTTAATGTCTCTCCTATAAAAGCCCTGATTTGTAAGACACTCAAATAGACCTTGGGAAAGCACCAACTATAATATGTGCAAATGACTTATGATGGAAAAGGACTAGAAACTTGAATGTGGAATGTTTTGATCTTATACAGTTCAGGCCACCCCAAAATACAGCATTGCAAGCAGAGGAGTATCACAGCCATGGAAATATTGAAAGAGCTGGAAGACCGTCTTTTAAAAATCAGCAAACCCAGTGTTTTGTAGCAGAAGCAAGCCAGCTAGACATGCAGTGTGAGCGTGTATTACGATGAGCCTAGGTTATTAGCAGTCACTGGTTTGGAAGCCCTTGGTGAATAAATTTGCTGTTTCAGGATAAAAAAGAGCATGGTGCGGTGACTGCAGTGACTACTGCTTTGTCAGTAGTCACTGCTGAAGCGAATGATGAAATAACAGGAACAGTCCATAAAGAACTATTCCAATCATACTAGTTTTCTCAAGTTTGTCTTAAGAAATGGGCAAGAGAACTATAGTGCTAAAATAGAGGAAGAAACCAATCACATGGCAAAAGAGTCCTTGGGCTATTAATAGTTACAAAGGAATGAGATCAGCTAACTGTGCCACCCACACTTAAAGATATGGCTGTGCGGAACTGGAGCTCTGTTAATCTGGAGAACTGTTAATCCCGCCAATCAGTCAGGTTCATGAGCAGCAGTACTAAGGAACCTTTTCCTGGTGGATCTGTGCCCTTTGCATTAACATTCATTCCTCCACTTGCCCTGTACATCATTTCCACAGCAGCATCCTCAGGTCTGCTCTGCTTTCAGCTCTCCAGTCCCATGCCTGTCTTTCCCATCCATGCTTCCCCTGCCTCTGTCCGCCAGCCCTGCAGTATGCCAAAGCATTTACTACTTCCTCCTGGCTAATCACAGTATTTCCCATTCCTCTCTTTTTTCCCACCTACCTCTTATAGGCTCTCAACAGAGTGCTGTGAGCATCCTGGCTGTGTTTGTTGCCAGACCTGATAGGTGAGGCTGGAGGCAATCTTGCCTTTCTCTGTGGGAGGGTACAAATGCAGCATCTCTCTCCTCTATTAAATCAGTCTTTCGCACAGAACTTGCAGGAAGACAGCATCTTTGCTATTTCTGTGCTTTTGCCACATTTGGTAGAAATCAGGTTCACTAGTTACTGATGCAGGGGGAACACCAGACATGTAACCAGAAGACAGGTTGCTAAGGAAATCAGAAACAATCAGAATGCCAGGCAGCTGAGGAGCTCTGACTGTGACTTGTAAGAATGCCAATAGCAGAAATACCTGCATGATGAAGAAGCAGATGAAGAACAGCCATAGAAATACCTTGGAGGCATTGAGGAACCCAAATCTAAATAGGGATGCCACAGAAATGCTAATAGGAGTTTGAGGGTTTGACTGTTGTATGAGTTGTGAAATATGTTGGTATCTACAAGACATACACAACATGGCGAAGATGACACAAAAGCAGGTGAGGATTTACGTGCAGCATGATGGATTGTTTGCATTCAAAATCCACCACAGTCTCTTGCAGAGGAATGTGATGTTGCTGAAAGTGCATAGACAAACATGAAGCAAGTGATATTTCTTTTGTGGCTTGCCGGACACTAGGGAGCAAAGCAGGAACCCTGACAGCATGTGAGCATTTTACAAAAGTGTCAGTGAAGGGAAGATAGCAAGTGGGAGTGAGTCCAATAAAGAACAAAACTGGGAGATTTAGTTCTAAAGAATTCAATTGCAGAAATGCAGACAATCACTCTAATGAGGTCCTTAACAGAGAGGTGAGCAAAGGTGAAGAGTAAGTGGATGTTTTCCAGGCAGCTGAGCTGTTTGCAGCAGAAATTTTTAATAAAAGATGCAAGAGATGCTTGGGAAGCTCAGGACCAGCAAGGCAGCAGGGCACAAAATGTTCC
>NW_009913555.1:29647-31864 GCF_000696875.1 Nestor notabilis | reverse complement strand
CCCTGGTGAATTACTAAAAAATGGGCGGTGGAGATAAGATGAAAGC
Source organism: Nestor notabilis (assembly GCF_000696875.1). Lineage (NCBI taxonomy): Eukaryota > Metazoa > Chordata > Aves > Psittaciformes > Psittacidae > Nestor > Nestor notabilis. The sequence goes on along the minus strand of NW_009913555.1, from coordinate 31,818 downwards.
CTTTACAAGCTATTTTTATTGGCTTGGAGGTTTGAAACAATAATGGAAGGGTTGACCATGTCCTTAATTGCATGCTGAATTTGGAGAAAGGAGGAAAACGAGAGTGTGAGAACATCAGAAACTGCTCTTCAAGGCCTGTAAAATATAACTGTGACACCAGGGAGAGACAGACCCCGTGTGCCAGGGAGCTAGTCAGGCTTTACCGAACACAGGACTTAAGACAGCCTGAGATGGTTTTGGTGCTGACAGCCCTGGAGGCCTTTCAGCCAGTGCCCTAATCTGAATGAGCAGCTCTCTGGGCAGACACAGGGACACAGAAACCTGGCATTCTCCCCCCGGCTGCTGAGGCTGTGTTTTTAATGTATCTTCTTGTGTCTGTTTCTGGATGGTCTGTGAGTTTCTTCTCCATCTCTCAGCCCTTGTCACTCAGCCTCAAACACTACCCAGACAAACCCACACTATCCAGAATATCTGAATTCTTGAACAGGCTCCCCTATATGAAACATATGCATCTTAAAGATCTCTTAAAAGGAAAAGCAGCATAGAAACCTACCATAGCTCCTGAGATTTAATTCAGTTCTAAACCAGCATTTATGAAACTACTGCTTTTGTTTACTGCTGTATTCTCAGCAAAATGCACCAACCACAGGGCATATGGTGCAGATTCTGCATTCAATAACACCAACAACAGCGTTATTTCTCCCAGTCTTATTGCAGCTACATACAATGCTGATGAGCTCAAAACTTTTCTGAATAGGACTCCCAAATACTTGGCAGTGTATTGCATGACAGTGCTATTTGCAGCTTGGCCCTTCTCCCTGATTTATTGTTTCACATTAGTCATCAACATTAAAGCCCATCTCTCCTTTATTGGCTTTGGGTCAGAAGCTGATGCCCTGATTCACTTTGAGAAGCACCCAACTCTACAAATATTCCCACTGATGTTCAAGAATCTCCAGTTCAGTTTGCAGAACAGGTGGTTATGAAACTGTCATTTGCTTGTACATGAAATATGAGTGTAAAAAGAATTCCAGCATGTAATTTTCACAGTCACCTTTCAGAGCAGAACTGTATTGCATACAAACCAGCTCCCTTCCTGCTTATTAAATCCGACTGTTGTCTTAACCTGCAAATTTTGGTAACTAATATTTCATATCCCAGCCTAGTCATTTAAAAATATGAGACATTAGATATAATTAAAGTCTTCAAATCAAATGCTTGCTGGTTTGCTCATGTCTTAGCCTTCCCTCATAAGCTGTTTTTAAGCCAGTTGTCTATCTAACTAGATGCTTTACTGCATTATCATACCACAGCCAATAGTTAATTAATCTTTAACTTTTCTCTTTTTAAAGTGCTTTTTAAAAATCTTGGCACAAAATAACCTCTCTATTTTCTCTATCATCCCACTAACAGCTTTGAAACATCGCAGCAAATTAGTTATGCAAGACTTCTCATCATTTCACATCATCTGTCTCATCATTGTAAATAAGGCACTGAAGCGCTGATTTACCAAGACCTGTCTTAAATAGATTATTGCATCCTTCAGAAATATTTTCTTCCTAATACATGTTTATGTTGGGCTCCCAGCTCCATTTTACTGCATTTTCCTTTTGAGAATATGGTCTCACTCTCACAGGATCCATTCAAGTATTTTTGAACTCTGCAAACTCTACACTGATGCGCCTTTAATTGCCTCTGATGCCCTACACCTTTTTGCTGGGCTGGCTGGCAAGTTCAACTAGCTCTCCATTCCCAAGGCAGAGAAAACCCAACAGATTTCTGCAGCTTCTGTAATCAGTCCTGTCAGCAGAGTTGCTGAAAAGCTGAGGAACACCAGCCTTTGTCCTGGCAGCATAGCATTGCTTAAACACACTTTAAAGGTACTTCAACTGCTAGGACATATGGTGCAAAATATGTGCCTGCAAATCATTTCCAACTGTCACGGTCTTTAAGGCCCCAAGATACTTCATTTGGCAGCCTAGGCTATGGCAAGCACATAGCTATGTCCTGTGGCATCCTCCTTTACCCTGACTTATATCCACTTGAGCAGAAGGAAAACAGTAGCAGCAGATTGATTGCAATATAGTTACTGCTTCTCAACACAGAAGGTTTTATTTAAGATTACATTTGCCCTTTATCTTCTGTCTTGCTTGTACCTGTCATGTCAATAG
>NW_009913555.1:15224-29616 GCF_000696875.1 Nestor notabilis | reverse complement strand
AGGAAAGAAATGCAACCCCAGATAACCCAGCAAACAAACATGTTTCCACTTTGCATCATTCAGCAGCAGCTGCTATAAAATCTTTGATTGCTTGGGGTTTGGTTTTTTATGATAGTGGAATAAATAAGGACTTATTCATGCTTAGGAAAAAAACAAACAAACCAAAACCCAGAGATTTTCTTCATCTTGCTAATAAACCTGGCAGTTTACTCTCCCAACAAAAGCAATATATCTAGGAAAGCAGCAAGTACAATTAATTCACACTTGACCTGATGTGAGTATCCAAGGACACAGAGTGATCTGAGCTGCAAGGCAAAAGCAACTTAATTCTTGCTTTTAGGACACTACAAAGCGAATGAAGTTCCCTGAAATGGCTTTTACACACAGGACACAGCCAGGCCTGCCCAGCAGCAGCCCGCGGCTCTTGGCAGGCGTGCAGCACACATGGGCTTATCCGTCGCTTTGGTGTGAGCACTCCCATTTAGTTCACTCAAAGCTGGCCAGGCTCCATCGTAGCCAGTAAACTAGCAATCCCCTGCTCTCCAGGACATTGGCACACCGAGCTGGTGAGCAGAGGTGGGCTGTAGCCCACTGCCAGCCTGGCTGATCCCAGACTAGCCCAGCCACTGCCACCTCTCCTGCTTCCTCAGGGGCTGCAGTGGCTGAAGGCACCTTCCGGTCCTGCTTCAGAGAAGCCTCTCTGAGCATGCGCAGGAGATGCCAGCCCAGCCACTGCTCTCACTGCTGGCTGTTGCATGCTGGCACTTGCACTGCAACAGCAGGTTTAGTGCTGCAGGTAACAGCCTGAGCCCAAGAGAGCTTGGGGCCATGTTCTCATGAATGCAGACAAGTGCATCCTCCTCCTCTACCCCTGATTTCTACACAGGTGTCTTTTGCTTCAGCTTGAGGAGAACCACAAAGGAAATCAAAGCCAGTACGAGCCCCTGGAAGTGAGAGATGGTCTGAGTCACCCCATGGCCAACTCACCCCACAAGAGCTCATGCCTGTGCATGGGAAGGGACAACAGCCAATGGCTGTAGAAATGGAGGAGTGCAGGGCAGCGGTGCCTGGTGTAGCCTGGGCTTAAGCCCAAGCTGCAGCCCCGGTCTCCTGAGATGATCTCTGTTTGCCGGAGTGAAACAGGCTCCTCTGGGGCTCAGTCAGAGCAGAAATCCAATTTGGATGGCCAGATGTGTTCTCTGTTTCTGCTCCTCTATGGGCATGGAGGAATCCAGTTTCCTTCAAATGTGCATGCATATGTGTGTACGACACAGTAAGCCAGTCCTGATGCTCAGAAACATTTGAAACATTAATCTGAGGAGTCAAAGTCTGGAAGTAGACAAAGTAATACATAGAAAATATACAAAAATATATAGAAAATACCTAGTCAGGAAAGCTATAGATGGGAGCAGTTTTGAATTAATACCACTTAAAAGCATGATGTTTACTTCAGCCATAAAAAGGCCATCAGTTTGGTCTTACACTGCAACAGTCACAGTGTCAGAGCACATGAGGGACACTGGGAGTGAGCACATACGATGTAGTTGAGTTGTGATGGTGGGAAAGAGAGAGAAAAGAGAAAGATGGGCTCAGGTTGTGGTTGGACAGTACTGGAGCTCCAGCAGCAAGACCTCCTTCTGCTCGCTCCTGTGTGGGGCTGGGTGCTTGGTGCTCTGCCCCTGAACTGCTGCCAGCATAGGTTATTTGTAGCTCCTCCATCTATTTCATGGTGAGACCAGGCAGGGGCAGAAGCAGAGTGGGCAGAAATCACTGTCATGTCTCAGGGCCAGGCGAGAAGCGAGCAAGGGCAGGGAGATCCTGCAGAAGCACCGCTGCCAGAGGCAATGTGTCCTGCATCCCTAGGCTTAGTGGGACTTTTTCATAGAGAGGAAAAGCACAAGGCATAGGAAAATATCTGTGTTTTCTCCTCCTGGGTGATAGAAACCATTCTGCGATTAAACTGAAATAATTCTTTCATAACAATTGGAGTGACAATTACTGACAATGGCAGGCAGCTGTTGTACTGTGACCATGGCTTATTAAGCTAATCATAATTGTCTCCCTGTTACCTTGTGCTCCTCCCTGTCTGTATGGGGCATCCATCTGTTGTCACTTGTTCTGTAATTAAACCGGAAGCTCTTTGGGGCAGGGACCATCGTTCCATTATATCTTGCACAAGGGGGTCCCAATCAGAGCCTCTAGCTGCTACTCCAGTGCAAATAAAGTGGCAATAAATAAGGGAAAATACTCTACTTCTCTTTGATTTGAATACCAGTTACAGCTTAGAAAGCATTACTGCTAATGAGACATGGTCTGTGAGAGGGAAATGCACTTCATCAGAGGAGAGAGACATGCACTTTGCTGCTAGCAAAGGCTTTGAGAGCTAGTGTGAGACCAACCCTCCTGCGACTTGCAGTGTGCCAGCTCTGGCAACCCATGGGAGGGCACAGGCTTCCCCTCCAGTATCAGTGGACGAGCCAGCGGGAAAATTGCCACATGTTGCTCACCCCCGTGGGCCAGGGCTGGCCCCAGCCAGCTGGGGGAACCCAGAAGCCGTAACCCTAAGTGCCCCTCCCTCACAGTCATACCATGTGCCAGCCGCTGGCAGCTCCTGGGGCATGTGCCGATGGTACCATGTGTGCCTACGTGTGTTGGCGTGCACATGCCTGTGAGTAGGACAGGGAGGGGGACCTGGCATGGGGCATCCTGCAGCTGGGGAAGCACCAAGTGCAGTGCTGAGCCAGGGAGCCTGGCCTATGGTGTCTGCACCAAGGGCAGCTGTGCTGCTCTGGTTCGGGGCAATGCATGGGTAGTGGCTGGATTCCCTGTTCTGTTGGGGGCACTAGAGCCAGGCACGACACTAAGGAGCCTTAGTGTCCGGTCAAAATAGGAGAAAAAAACCCTCCAGGTAAGGCCTGTAGTGCAACCCCTCATTCTAAGCAGTTAATTGCTCACATCTTCTCTTTCTAAATGATCTTTTCCAGGTCCCTATAGAAGTATATTACCTCATCTGCATCAGAGGCAGTAAACAAAAGCATGTGCTGCTATTTCATCCTTCACCAGGTATCAAGCTTTGGATGTGTCAGTACTCTTATTTTACTTGAAGCCCTAGGAGGCTGGGAGTTTGCTGTAATTAACACTTTACTGAAAGCCCTGCGGGGCCAGGACTCTTCTTTCTCCCGCACTGCTTTGAGGTGCAGCAGGAAGGGGTCCCACGTATGGCGGTGCAGCAGCAGCCTGTGCAGCGCACCCTGTGCATGCACCATTTCTGGTGCTCCCGCCAGCCCCTGTGGCATCCCCTTCAAAAGCAGGCGCTGCCTTTGGGACCGCTCCTGCTCCCTGCAAACCAGATGGAAAAGAATTCTCTGCTCCCGCAAGAGGATATTGCCAACCCGCCCCAAGAGCACAGTGCGTGCTATGAATACTAATACCGGAGGTTTGGTGGAAAAAATAACCCGAGTGCCCTCTAGTGACACAGGAGCCGAGCCGTGCCGGGGCGCCAGCGGGATCTGAGGTCTCGGGGTGCAGGGATCTGGCTGAAGGGGAGTGGTGGGAGCCCAAGGACGCCTCGGGGGTGGTCTGGGGGAGAGGCCTTTGCAAGGGTGAGGATTTATAAAAACAACCTGTGGCCTTGCCACTGTAGGCTGCTGGAAACCCTGTGGCAGCTGTGCAGCCTGTATGTGCAAATTGACCACCGAGAAAGCCTCCCGGGAGGATACCATCACTGTCCCTGCTCTGCCTTCTCCCAGCTGCCCTGGCTCAGCAGCAGCAGCCCTGTTACCCAGCTTTTCCAATTCTTCAGCTTGTTCCTGCCTTGAATTCATACTCCCCTGTGGCACAACATTTTCCATGGAAACCAGTGATAAAGTCACAGACAGATGTTTCTCGCAGTTCTGTCATGAGCTGCCTTTTCAAATAGATGAGGCAAGAGAGGCGGATGGTGGCACCTTACCTCAGCCTGCTCCCTTTGCGCCTCCAGGGCCAAACCCCTCTGACCCCAGCATGGGCATCCCCCCCTCCCTCCGTGCAGCCCTGCACAAAGCCATTGGGAAGACATCTCTGTTCTTCCAGCTGTTCCCTTCATGGGGACTGTATGTGTCCCAGGCAACTCCCTAGTTTTTATCTAGATTTTGCCGTGTCTCTCCATTTATGTTATTGCAACTGCAGTGGACTTGGGTAGGAGCCTACCTGTTCCTTGGCTTCCCAATGGAAATCCATTTACTGGGATAAGCCAAGTGAGGACATGAACAGCTGAGCAAATTGCTGGCATCCTCAGCTGGCAGGCCTTTGCTCTGTGTGCAGGCTGGTCCGGCACTGCTATTGCTAAGATGAGGGAGTAAATTAAAATGGACAGCTTGACTGCCAATATATCTTCCCAATCCAATGTGGTTGCCTAGAATAGAGAGAGGCTCTAATGTGATAATGCAAATTACCATTATAAGTCAAATAGCAATAATAAATAGCTAGGGTGATAATGCTGATTGTGATTATTGCATTTATTACTGCAAAGCAAGACAAGAATGAAATGCTGAGAAGATTTATAAACTGGCCTTGGCCTAAGGGGGCTGCAGTCTCCAGACAGCCCTGCACGGTGGCAGGATGGGGACATTCAGATTAGGCACACACAGCTCCTCAGGCAAGCTTCAGGTTGCAACCTGTTCAGTCAGAGATACTGGGTTGTCTAATACACTCCAACTGTTCTGATGGCTTTCCACATTTTATTTTAAAAATGAGCTTAGAATAAGCAAGAGCTGAGTGGATTATTACTTGGCATTAGTCTGTCAAAGGTTGAGGCTTTTAATATGCACAGCCAGTTTGCAGAGCTTTTTCTTCTCCATTGCTCTTTTGCAAAGCATTTAAATGTATTGACTTGGAACCATAAAGCAAACCTCCAAACATTAATTCCAGACAAAAAGCCTTTTTTCCTTGGGAACTCTGATTGGGAAGATGTAGCCAGTAGATGCACTTGATTTATGAAAGAGCATCCTTGCGGCTCTGACCTCCTGAATATTGCAGCTGCCTTGTGATTAGGATTTTTCAAGCCCTGACTGCCCATGAAAGGCCAGGATATGACTGCTACAACTGCTGGGCTGGGTGTTATCCTGGAGCAGGACCCAGGGTTGGGTCTCTCTGGGGTCAGGAGCAGCAGGCCTGTCCCTACCCAGCCATGGAGACTGCACAGCAGTGCTTTCTGCCCTTCAGCTACTGCCAGCTGCAGCCTGCGCTGCACTGCAGAGGAACAGACAATCGCTACTGCATGTCTGTGTCCATAAACCAGCTCATAAATCACCCCAGCAGCAGCCTTGGGAGGGGGCAGGAGCTTGTGATAGTATCTATCTATCATTTCCAGACAGAACCCCCTTTCCAAAGGACCATTTTCCCCACTCTTAAATCTAAATTCAGTGGCCTTTACAGTGTCTTGCTAAGCACAAGTCAGGGTGGCACAGGATTCCCCTTTGCTGCAGACCCTGCTCGCTGCAGACCCTGCTCACTGCAGTGGGAAATCATAATTGTGCCGTCTAACCGTGGTGGGTATTGTAACCACAGCCCTGCTGTAACTGCAGTGGGAGTAGGAAACACACTAGCAAGGCCTCTGGCCACTTTCTGCCTGTCAAATGTTATCTATTTCCAGAGTATTTCTTCCCCTGTAACAGTTAACGAATAAGATGAATGAATTGAGCAATAAGATGCCACATTGCTGCTTGTGACTGGACTTCTCCAGCCTGACTAACTGCAAATGCTCTCCTAAGTCAGCGGCCCATGAGTCCCTGGGGAGTTAGTCAGAGTTTCCAACACTCAGGATTGCTGCAGATGAAGCTGCAATGCCACTCCTGGTTTTGTGCAAGCCAACATGTGAGCACAAGCCTGGGCGTTGGGACAATCAGGGCACCCACCTTGCAGCCAGTGACTCTTCTGAACAGCCCTGAATTTGTAGATTTAACAGTCCAGCGCTGCAGCTTGCCATCAAAGACGTAGGCTGAAATTGTTAACTTTCCCCACCTCCTCCTTGTAAAATATTATTAAAAAGTAAGTATAAAAAGGAAGGAAAGGTAATGTTTGTGCTGTATCATAAGATTACCATAATTACCAAGGCCATGCCATTTTGCCTCTTGGATCAGGAGCCCTCCTGCAGGTAGACCCTGGGCTCCATCTTGAAATCATGCAGCCTGCCATGTCCCCCTTGGCCACTTTGCTCCCCCAGTGTAGGCAATATTGATGTCTGATTTGTGGTCTTCTGCTGTTTGTAGTTATGCTTCTGTCTCCACGCTCAGCAGCTGCTGGAAAGCTCTGCCCAGATTCACCTGCCAACCACAGCAACCCCTCAAAAATTTGCTAGCAGAAGTTTTGTGGTGAGCCATCCTTTGGTATGAAGACCCTGGGGGAGGAAGGGACTGTCTCTGGGGGGTGTTTGCACAGACCTCATCCCGCATGAGGCACCTAGGAGCCCACCAAGGCACAATGAGAGTGGGTGGCAATGCACACCCAGCAGGTTCAGAGGGTCCACCAAGGGGGGTTCAATGCAGAGGTCTGGGCATAACTGTGGACTAAGTCCAGTGGCTGTGGGGCAAGGGAAACACATGTTGTGTCTCCCCTAAGTACTTGCTGGTTGCCTCTCCCAGGCACAGGCTAAAGAGGACTTTGGCCATTTTGTGTAACATTTAGTTGAAAAATAAATAGTAAAATAGTAACAATAACCTGCCTTTGAAGCAGGATCAGTGCTACAGTGGTGAATAAAAGTAGGCAATCATCCCTCCTTGGGGCTCCAGGCACTTGGTGAGGAATGGGTAAACTCTCGCCACCCAAATGAGAAGTGAATAAACTCCATTTACTTGCCTTCACCTTTGACCTCGATGTGCAAAACCAAAATCTGCAGACTTCCTGTGCTGATGGAAACAGCAAAAAGATGACAAAGCTTCCTTAGGATTCTTATGGTCCTGTGATCTCCCCTCCTTCCCCTGCTCTCTGCCCCTTTATCTGCTGATCAAACATCAGAATTTTAAGAGGCTCATCCTGGGATAAGTACTATGTCTTCACTCTTTTCTATTATACATCAAGAGAGTATCTGGTCCTCAGAAATAAGGATGGCTGATGGCAAAGGAATCAAAAAGGTGGAGCCTAGCTCTGGCTGTGGACTTTCTCCAAGCGGGAGACCAACACACAGCCCCTCACTGCTGCTCCTGGGCAATAAATAATTCATGCTGAAGACAAAGAAGATGGGGAGAGGCAGACAGAGAGCACATGAGGCTTCATTTAGCAGCACATTCCCAGCTTGAAATGCTTTGAGTGGCCAAGCCACTGTCCAGCATTTATCCCTCTGATAAAAGAATGTGTTGGGAAGTAGGTTGCAGGCTGCCAGACACAAAGGCATTTTCTAGCCCAGGACAGCTCATGTGCAACCTGACCGAAAAGACACTCAATCAGTCAAAGCAAAAATTACTTCCTCGGTCAGCTGTGAACTACTTTGCTTTCTGATAGTGAAGATCCATCTTGATGGGGAAATCTACCAGTCTGAATGACACCATTTGTTTTCCAAAGACTTGAGACACTAGTCCTCACACACAGTCCTTGCTAAATTTTGAGCAAGTGATGTGTAAATAGTGATTCTTGTGGAGGAAGAAGTTGTGTTTTCCAAGTCACTTACACCCTTTGTACCATGAGGCAAAGGAGCTCCATCATCGACTTGGGGCATGGAAGTCACAGCTGTGGCTGAGCATGCTCTTCCTTGCTAAATGCATCAGGGATCCCAAAGAAACCTAACCAGTGAGAAGAGCAAGGCAGAAGCATCACCAAACGGTATCATTCTTCATAAATTCTCTGTGCTCAGTGATTTATGTTTCTGAATAAAGTGCATCAAGCATATTGGATGGCTCAGTGGCTGTTCTACACCAAAATGCTTTCTAGCTCTTTTTTCACATACTGTCACTAAATCTCATGGAGTATCTCACAAGTGGAAAATGAGGTGGAATTGAAACAAATTGTCCTGGAGGCAGCTGCAGGCTCATGGGTGTTTAATGTGTAAAAGTCTAGCAAGCATCACTTCACTTACAAGATATCCATTTGCCAAAGGTTTATTTTACAAGCTCTATACACTGCTGTTATTATTTGTGTTATTATCACGCCTTAGATCTGCACAGAAAATAAGACCTCTTTGAACCTGACAAAGAAATTGTCCTGCATTCGGCAGCTTAAGTTTGAAATATAGAGATCAGATGAAGGAGGGAAAGGGAGGCATGGGAAGCAGCAGACACTAATTCATATCCCTGCAGCTGTAAGCATGTCCTGATCCTCACGGTAGTTCTGGTGCAGCTTTCGGTGACATGGCTTGTCACTCTTTGTTTGCATCTCAGAATGAGTTACAGCTGGAATAAGGAATACAGCTGGGACTGAAACATGGAAATGTAAGAAGGGGAAGAATGAAAGGAAGGAGTGAAGGAGGATAAGCAATTTTCAGGTGACTTGGGGTCACAGGGATGAAAGGAAGGGGTCAGGCAACAGTGCTGACAGTGCCCTGGCAGACAACAGTGTAGAAGGTGCTGAGAGAGAAGGAAGAGAACTGAAAGGGCTGCCAAGCAGGCACAGGGCCACGGCTAGTGAAAAAGGAGGTGAGAGCCAGAGTGAAGTGGGTCAAGAAGGGGCAGAGGAGCTGGCAGGCAGGCTGGGGATGAGGAGGAAGGTGACAGCTCTTCAAAAGTGCTGCAAGCTGAAGATTTAGATGAAGATTTAAGCCAGGTTGTGTGGTAGATGAAGGATGCTACAGACACAGGCAGGATCAACCCCACAGACAGAGGGAAGTAGCAGAGGAAGAAAATGCAGTGACACTGCCACGGACACAGCTACTGCAAACTTCAGCTTGAGGGAGTGCAGGAGAGGGCAGACGAGTAGAGAGTCTTTCGCTTTGTGTGTTCCTATACTGCTGGTAAGGCACAAAAGCAAGACCATGAAATGACCAAGTCCCCATAGCTGGGGGCTTAAGCATAGCTGTGAAGCCGAACACCCCCTGGAAAACTCAGATTACTGTATTTTAACTCGCAGCCAGAACAATGCCCCCGGCCGGGTACCGCAGCACGAACTGCCGCTTCATTCCTACCCACCCGCGGAGCTCTGAGCTGAGTGACAGCCGGGAGACGGGGAGGGCCGCCGGGGCTGCGCTTTTTGGGGAGGCCCACGAGAGGGAGCCAGGAGTAAAGGAAACGCGGGAGTTGGCTCCGCCGTGGCCCGCGGAGCGCCTGGTTCCCGCCTGGCGGGGATGTGGGTGGTGGTGCTGGCGGGGGCTGTCAGAGGCCAAATGTGATGCAAATGGCAAAGGTAGACGCCTCTAATGCTCGCCTTTTTCCTCCTGCCTCACTACTTCAGGCCTTCAGAGAAACGGGATTTTGCCATCGCAAAGTCGCAGTCGCAGCCCAGCTCCCAGCACAGGGCTAACAGGCTGAAGGTGGTCCCGTTGGCAGCCCTTAAGCCAGCATCTTCCCCCTGCCTGGCATGATGTAGGGAGGGTAAGGAGGTGAGTGTGACAAAACTCAATGTTACTGGTATGGATGAAGGTTGCTTTCTCAGCACCCACTGAACTCTTCACCTTTTTGCTTCGCTGGGAACTAAATGCGATTTGGAGTTGCCTAGGGATGATCCTTTGAGCCCTAAGTTCATGAAGAAGGTGAGCACATGCTTGTGTTAAGCCTCTGCTTAAGCACTTTTCTGAATCTGGGCTACAGAGCTCAGCACCTTGCAGGGGGAGATCTGGACGCAGAGGAGCTACATCCACTTATTTGGGGATCAGTCCTTGTACTGCTGAAGTCTGCAGGAGATGTGGTGTCAGCCCAGAGAGCAGGGAAGGGCAGCAGTACCTGTTCACCTCCCTGTGAGAGCTGCAAAACACAGCTTGTGCTGTAGCAGGGAGGCAGCAGCTCAGATGACCAGAGCGAAGGAAGTTCTTGAGGCTGCATTGGTAACCTGGCACATAGAAACTGCTGTTTTAAAAAGTGGCTATGAAGGAAAAATATAGCCCTTATTGAAAGGCAAATTAGTAGCAAGCTCTCTCCAGTGAGTGTTAAGGGAAAGCACACAGGGCCTGTGTTGTATTACTCTCCTGAAGCTTCCTACCATACTGTGAGAGGCACAGCCAGGGCTGGATAAATAATACATCATAATTTTCAAGTCCCAGAGAGGTGACTTGGAGGTAGTTCAAAAGTTCAGTGAATTATCAGTTCCCCTTGGATTCTTTATTTCTCTTGCAAAGGATGCTATCAATCTCGGTAACTCACTAGCTACCCAAAATAATAATAAGTAAAAGATCATTATATTGAAATATGTGTTGTAAAGCAACATAGCAATTTGGAAGATTAATTCAGTCCAGAAGGGGCAATAGCTGTTGGCTAGAGATGGGCTGGACACCAATTACTGCTCTCACTCATTACTTCCATGGACAAGGACTGGGAAAACACCTGCAGTGCATGAATAATTCTCCTTGAGTTAATATGCCTTCATTCAGTGCTGATTAACTCTATTTATGCCTCATCTGTAGTGATGAGAGCAATGTGATTCATTCCTTTATTTCTGAAACTCTTGGATAAACTGCATTTATTTGCCACCTCTGACCTCCTCACATTGCACGCTGCCTATTAATCCTTCTCAGCCCAGGCTGCTGCTGCCATCCCAGGCCATTCAGTAGCCATCAAACAGCTGCTTCTCATTTTCTTTCCTTCCTTTAAAAGCACCTGCTACAAAAATATGGGTCAAGGGAGAAAATAGACTGGAAATTTCACTATGATGGTGGAGGAGAGGGGGTATATTTTGTGCACATAGTATCTGTCTCTGTAGGGTCGTTTTGTTGTGAAGCTTCAAGGTATTACTGAAGAACTACCGATCAAGTGTGATCTGTTTGGGGTATTCAGTCCTGGGTGACTGGTAGCTGCAAGGTAAGGCATTCTGGTCATGCCTTGATACACAAGGCAAGGCCAACTTTAAATCAATGTTGCCACAGGAATAGCCTGTGACATGGGATATTTACACACACACACACTTTTATTTTTCACGTGCATTTTAATATTTATTTCTCTAGCTCCTGCTCCGAGTCAGGGCTACATTACAGGGTCCACTACCTTGGGCTTACTCTTCCAGCAGGCTGATCAAAACACATTATGGCCAAATACTCTCTCTTGAGGCTGGCAGGATGAAGTCTGCAAAGAGACTTTGAGTGTACGAAATGTTTCTGCTTCTCCCCCATCAGCACAGCACTACCCAAACCAAGCACTAAAACTTGTCTTAAGATAGGAAGTAAAGTAAAAATATCTGATTGCTTGCAAGAAGTAGAGATGCTCTTTTGCTCCTTTGTAAGTTGAGATGCATTGCCCAGTGGAAATGCTGACTGGTAAAATCCCTCATATTCACAGCAGAAGTACAGGCATATAACCTATCCCAGTCTGTGAACAAAAGGGGAAGTTTGATTTTAGTTGTTAGGCTATTTGAGGAATGGCTAGGAGCTGGCATTTTCTTGTAAGCTCCTTTCCAGCTCTCTAAGTCCAAGTGTTGCAGTGCTTGGGTTTACTGCACAGCAGGCAAACATCTTAAAACTTTAAAATATTACCCTGAGATCATTTCAGACCATAGAGTTACAGAATCATGAAGCAATTTAGGTTGGAAGGAACTGCAAGAGAGCATTTGGTCCAACCCCTTTCAAAGTAAGTCTAATTTCAAGATTAGAACGGTTTACCCAGGGCCTTTCCCAATTGAGCTTTGAAAATCTCTAAGGATGAAGATAGCACCTCTGTAAGTGACCTGTTCCAGCATCTGACCACTCTTGCTGTGAAAATTTTTCCCTTTACATATAATATCTTATTTTTCACACATCATTTCATGCCAACCCAGATCCAACACTTATGACCTGTGGCATTTCCCATAATCTAGGCAGAAGGAACCTCGGCCTTTCTGCTCAGCCCTGCCCACGCTCTCCCTGCAGCACGAGTGTGTGCTTTCCTTGTGTGGGACAGGCTGGATTCCCTGGAGAAGCTGAAATACCTCCTCTGGTACCTGATGCCCACCATTGCACTATGAATCTTTTTCTTCTGGCTTTCTGAGAACATGTTCCTCTTTTACATTTTCCTTTGATCATTGTTTCAAAATCTTAAGGGATTCAGCTGCCTGCTCTGTTTATCTTGCTACGCTTTCTTCTCATTCAAGGTCTCCAAACACCTTCCCTAGGCATGAGATAAAAGCTTGCACTGAGACTCTGGCCCTTTTTTCTAATTCCCCAGTCCACTTGGATCTCTTCACCAGCCTTGTCAGGCTTAAATGTCATTGTATGGTTCATGTAGATGCTTCAAGATAGCTCACTGTCCTCCCTCTCCCTACATTTCAAACTGCACTTTTATTTCCAACATGTCCAAGGTCTTTCTTTTTCTCAGTAGAGAGCTGTGCTCAGTAGCCCACTCTGCTCTGATGGCACTTCAGAGCCAGGTCACCCTGGCCAACTGTGTGGTGAAGTATTTGCTGTAAATGGCCTCCTGCCACTGATGGCTGTGGTTCAGGCAGTGTCTCTGCCATTGCTTTTTGTCATCATCTGGTACTCATCAAATTATAACCAGAGGGTGGTGGAGGCTTGTTGCACTTGGCACATGAGGAGTTTGGGGACGAGAGGGTCATTGCTGGCAAGGGCAGGTTAAATCCGTCCTCATCACCACTGTGGCAGTGGTGGGTGTTAGGCGGCAGGGCTTGCTGGCTCCAGAATTAGCAGCTTTGCTCCCTCCCTGTAGGCAACAAGGGAAGATGTCCCCTTCCTGTTGCACACCCTGCCCAAATCTGATAGCAGCCCTGAGATGACAGCTGGCCATTTGGGGAGAATGTGTTCAGGCTTCAGTCCCTCGGATCAGGATTGTTTTGCCATGACGTACTGCCTTTACCTGCTTTGGAGGCTGAACATCAGCCTCCCTCTGGCTTCTCTTGGCTAATTTCAGTGTGACCTCTTCAATTTTGGTTCTCTTTGCTAAGAATTCTCACTTGCAAGCCATCACAAGGCTTCCCAGAACCAGCCCTCCCACAACAACAGGGAGGATGAGTTCCAATAACAACATTCCTTGCTCCCCGCTGTGGGCTCCCAGTGCTCCTCTCCCCATGGGCTCCCAACACTGGCCAGGGCTGCCTGCTCTCAACATGGTCCAGTGAGGTCAGCAGGAGGTACAGATGCACTCCTGCCAAGCAGCTCAGTGCCTCCTGCTAGTGCAAAATAGCCCCAAGTCAACCAAGGATATCTTGCATCTGGAGATGTTCTCTGTCTCCAGAAGATCAGTAGGATGTCAAAGGCTTAAATAAGAAAGAGGAAGGCTCTTAAAATGTTCTTTTATAGCCTTGCTCTTGCACTTCAGCATGACAGGGGGATGTTTCAGGTGTAGGTGAGGTTGGATAACTACCAGCAGCACACTGGGTGGCTGGAGGAAACCAATGGACTGGCCAGGAAAGGTTTCATCAAACGATACTGAGATTTGCATTTGGGAAAAATACCATCATTTGGAAAAATGCCCATAATTTACTCTTCCCAGGCACACTGTTGAAGGAAAGTCATCAGCACTGAGAGATGGTTAGATCTGAGAGGCAGCACAACTGTTCACAGATGGATGGTCATTGGAGCCAGGCCGTATGGGGATTAATTGCTGCAAGCCCAGAAAATAACCATAAAGGGATAACACAGCTGCTGCTGTAAAAAGCAACCCTCTTGGCTTCTCACACTGCTCTGCTCCAGTGTCCTCCTCCCCTCCAGCCCTCCCCACTCCCCGTGCGTGCTGCCATAAGGCATATCCTGGAGCCGTGTTTAATGGAGAAGTGATTTGTCTCATAACTGCAGCTTTACACAGTGTGCTTCTGTGGGCGTTACAAATTGCTAAGCAGATTTAAAGTGTTCTTTGAGTTGCAAACTGCAGTATTTCTCCACATAGTGATTATTATTCATCTTTTCCAAGACACCGTGGGCCTGATCCTGCAATCTGCACTCCTTTTAAAGTCAGTGCTGTGGGAGTGCTGCCGGCATACAGACAGCAGGAGTAAGACCCAATTAATTTAGCTGCAGGGAAGAGCAGGGCAGCAAACAGGCTCTTTTCCTTTTCCTGTGTATGTATATGAATTTTCTTGTTCATGGGCACTTTCAGAGATGCATGTCTGGGTGCAGGCTGCTGGCTTGCACAGTACAGGTGTGCTTGCAAGCTTCCAGGTTCTCTGGGGACATGTCCTCCCTTACTCTGCTTCTTTCTTTCTTTCATTTTGTTTGGATGACCAGTAAGTCTTTCTTAATGGAAATGTCACCAAAAATGGTTCACAGCCATCAAAAGGTCTGCTTTGGTCCAGCTGATGTTGTCCAACACCACCATGTTTGGTTTCAAATAGATGTGCCTGTTGTGCTGTAGAGCTG
>NW_009913555.1:0-15193 GCF_000696875.1 Nestor notabilis | reverse complement strand
CTGAGCTGTGTGGTGCGAAGATACTCAGGGACAGACTTAAAATGCCATGTTTGGAAAAGCAGATGGTCTAAAAATGTGGTGTGGGCCTTGAGCCGCTATCCATACCAACAGCCTTGCAGGGGCTGGTCCCCACTGGAGCATCCTTCATAGGATGCTGCATGGAGCATTTACGAATCTGTTCCCACCCAGCACTGGGACCTGTTCATTGGCAATCTGGAGAAAACTCTGTCCCTCATTCACTCTCTTCTGCCAAGGAAGACAGATCAGATCTCTTCTGAAGAAGGCAGCAATTCCCTTTCAGTAACTGGCCCCCTGTGCTCTCCCTGCCTGGAGATGGTAGCACTGAAGTGGTGAGCTACCTCTGCACTTCAAAGAGCATAAATCCCAGGATGGCTGCCATGGTGGCCTAGCCAGCACCTGGGATGTCCCACTGCTTCTCATGACACAGAAAGGTGGCTGCTGCTGCAGGACACAGCAGGAGGGTGGGGGGCTGTGCCACCTGTTACCTCCTTCCAAGGACAGAGACCTTGCATCGGGCTCGGTTGATGAGCAATGAAGCAACAGTGAGCCTCGTGGCATGAGGTGTTCATGGAAACGTGTGTTGCTAAGCAAAAAGGATATTGTGCTTTGTACCAATTAGAGCATTTTTAGCTTGCGGATTGCGTGCCTCAGGGAGAGCTGTAACAACTGAGTCTTGGAGTTGCAAATACATGGTCTTGAGGCCAAGGATAAGCTGGAGTCATCCTGCCAGGAAGAGGATGTTTGTGTGTCTGTGACAATGTGCAACTTGGTGTCCTCAGCAAGGGCTCCTCAAGTCCTGCTGTGTTTTGGACAAGAGCTTCCGCCATGCTCGGAAATCTCTGCCTCCTTGCTCCAGACCCCAGTAGCACAGGGTAAAACCTGCACAAAAGCCAACTTCTCCCCCTTATTTGCTTCTGCAACCTCTGGAATTTTTCCTGGGCCTCACAGAGAGCTATGACAAATCTTCTACCCCCTTCCAGGGGCGCAATGCCAGCCAGGAACATCTTAGGGAGTGAAAAACACTCTGTCAAAAAAGCAAGTTGAAAAAGGTCATGATTAGTTACTTTTCTGCCATGTGCATGTATAATAATGAACCTTGGGAGTGAGGCCATGTTAGTCCTAATTACAGGTCTTTAAATATTTATATAGCTTAATCTGTTCACCTTGCTCTTTGGCATGGTCCAACATATCTGTAAGGCTGACCTTTCCAACGCAGCCCCATTTGTATACTTTACAGGCCTCTGGGTAGCTATTACTTTGCTTTATCCGAGAGAGGAAAAATGCATCACACCAGAAAAGTAAACCCCAGGTAATAAGAGTACAATGTTAAATAAAACCAAAAGGATAGAACCACAGTCTCGTCTCTCAAAGTAATTCATGCAATTCTTAACTAATGCAATGCCAGGAGATTTCAAGAAAATTAGTCACCAGATATGTGCTGAAGAATCAGCTAAGACAACCACACTTATTTTCCCATGTGACCTCCATCAAACTGAAAATGATACCTCCAGCAGTAACAGACTAGTACATTAACCCCCTCTTTCACCTCTCAATGCTTCATTACAACAGGTCTATTCAGATGTAATGGGAATGGCTGGGAGATAGATGAGATGCTCATGGCTATGATGTGGAATTAGCTGTGCAGCCAATCCCTTCTTTAGCCCTGTTCTTCAAGTCCTCCTTCAAATACCTTTCTTTCAACAGACCTAGGAATCCCAAGCTGATTTTCAAATAACTACTCGTAAACTAGAGGAGTGAAAATCCAAAATAATGTCAGTTAATATTCTCCAAGCTTGGATCATCCCCATTCCCCATTCTGTACACTGACCATCTAGGGCCTAAGTCCATGTGGAACAGCTCTATAATGAATCTGTGAGGTATTTGGCCAATTAAGGGCAGTCTGTAACACCACCACTGAAATGACAATCAACAGGTACAGAAGAGCTGGGCAACTTTGAGGATTTTGGTCACCTTAGCAATTTGAAGAATCTCTAGTGTAACATACTTCATCCTGAGTACTCTTATGAGCCTGTTATGCAGGCTAAACAGCACATCTGTACCTCCAGGTGCTTCCACAAGACCTTCATTAAGGAGATATTACACCAGAGGAATCAAATTAGTTTGCATAAGAAGTGCCTGATGTCCTCACGCTGCTCATTTCCATACCAGATCTGCTGGCTAGTGTAGGTTTGTA
Source organism: Nestor notabilis (assembly GCF_000696875.1). Classification (NCBI taxonomy): domain Eukaryota; kingdom Metazoa; phylum Chordata; class Aves; order Psittaciformes; family Psittacidae; genus Nestor; species Nestor notabilis. The sequence continues at coordinate 12,978 of NW_009913555.1, read as the reverse complement.
ATAATAGATAAATCAGGTCAGGGACCATTCTCTGGCCTTGAAGCCAACTGGCACGGATTAGCCACTTCCAGTCCATAACACGTCTGTTTCTGGGTCTCATCTGGTCCTCATGTGCTGCCCCTGTGGCCGTAATATGCTATTACTAGTTGGGTTTTTTCTTTCCTTTTCTTGTTCACAGTTCAAAGCACCAGAAGTAGCGTTGCAGTTGAGCGGGGTGATATTTTATTACAATGAAAATGGGGGTATGGAAAAAGTGTGTAGTTTTTGTGGCACTGATGAAAGACTGTGTGAGGAGGATGGTGCTGAAGCTGGTGCAGCCTGGCCCCTGCTGCTCATTCGGTGAATGCTGCCCTCCGTGCCATGCCAGGATGCCAGACAGCACCAGGCCAGGGATCAAGACAACAGTTAAAAGAGTGGATGATGGCCTGCATCTGGGGCCTTTCATTTGCTCATGCCAATGGACCCATAAGAAACCTCCATGAGGAGGTGCTTGTTGACTTCCCAGTGAGGCTATTTAGTCTATAGGGTTCATGAAGGCTCATTTCAAACTATGCTTGGCTGGAAGCTTTCCAGCCAGCTTTCAGGCCAAGAGCTGCTTTCTTCAGGTCTTGAATGTCTCACATACAAGATTCAGTCTCAGAAGACAAAATCTGAGGCCAGGCTCTGGGGTGCTTTCTTCTGGATCCCTAATATCCCCAGGCTTCAGGTACTGCAAACTGTGGGGTTGGAAAGATGTATTTGGAAAGTCTTTTCCTGAGCTAAGAAGCCGTGAGGTTATGGGTCTTCGGCCCAAATTTGCTGAAATTCTAGGTGGGAAAAAATATAGTCAAGAAAAAATGTTATTTTGGGTGAACTAGAACTCCTGATCTTCAACCAGCTCTGGTACCAACATTGCCAGTTCTGGTAGGTTTCCAGACATTAACCAAGTGATACTGCTTCTTATTGGGACTGTACTCCTTGGTACCCTTGCATGCCCACCACAGCTCCAGTGACATCTTAACTAGATGCCATCTCTCTGGTGCTATTGTTTCCCTCTTTCCTTCTGCACATGCATCACACAACTCAAAGTCATCTGAGACTTAGAAGTTTGCTGCCTACTATGTCTGCCCTGCAGCCATTAGCCATACTCACTGTCCTCGCATCCCATTCCTTTGTTACTGGTACCCCCACACAGCTCACACAACACAGGATTCGGTGCACCAGCAACACACTGGTTAAATAATTAAGTGCACTGCAGACCCAGTCTATGTGTAACAGTAATACATGCCAGTCAGAAAGACTCTTTAGAAAAGGTTCTCTAGGTCGTTATTACACTCAGCTGATTAAGAAGGTGAGCTATCAGCTACTGAGCTACCTAGGCTGGCCAAGGTGCATGCAGATTTTAGGGTGCTGTGAAGTGCTTAGGAAGACCGCTGGGAAACTCAATTAATTTGCAGTGTGCTTGTTCTGATCTGTCGGTCCTCTGTAAGGGCGATCAAAGCCCACATGGCACAGCACACTCATGCAAGGCAAAGATGCTCTCCTGGGAGAGAGCTGGCTATCCTTTTCCACTCCTGCAAGCATGAGGAGAGCTAGTGGGGCAGACACCGGCCCCCAGTGTGGTCCTGGTGTGACCGTTGCCTCTTCAGCCAAGACGTGTTTGGGGTCTGGGAGTTTGTACCAGCTACCGAGCACTACCCCATTTATTCTAATGTCTGCCCTGGGTGCGCAGGCAGCACTGGGCCTTTGCTATAGGTGTCTGTCCCCTGGGAAGCAGCCGGGTAAGCATCACCTCCTCCAGAAGGGAACTGAAGAGTAGGAAGAAAGAAGGTGAATTGCATTCCTGAAATGTAGGAAAAGAAACATTTTATCATGGTTGCCATGGAAACTGGGAATGGACAATAAGCAGTTAGAGGTTTTATCATTTCCCTTAGCACTTGTAGCACACCACCTGCATGAAGAGGAGCATTACCACACACAAGGAGACTGAAAGATACCTGAATGGGGAAAATGTGTGAGAGAATCTGTGCCTGGGCTGACTGAACACATCCCAGCAGAGGGGCTGCAGAGACAGCAGGGAGATGGCACTTCCTGAGGTGCTCCCAAAGAACAGGAAGGAGGAATTGCATGAGCAATACCAAGGCAAACAGCTGAGGAGACTGGATTTGGCACAGAGAACCCCCTGCAACCCAGGGCACATACTATCCTGGGCTTTCATTACTCCCAACCCCACTTTGGCGCCTTTCTGTGGTCCTGCACACTCTCAACCCGACCAGGCATCTCTTTCACAACCATTACTTTTGTGTATTTCCCCACTGCAGTATTTGGGTTTTTATTCAGCATGTCTTGTATTACTTTACTCACTCCAATTTGTTTAGGTACATTTGACTGAAAAAGGTCGTGTAGTTCCAGCTCAACCCCTAAATGACAGCTTATGCTCACACACCGTCAATACATCAAACACAAAGACATTTCCTTGGCTACACTGCGTTCATAGGCCAAAAATCACTCTCTGCCCTTAGCACACTAAACATCCATTATGTTGTGGTCATGACTATTTTGGTCATTTTGCAGAGATACTTTCACCATCTGCCAAAAATATTAAATTTCTGCCTCCTGCTCCCACTCATATTCCTGCTCCACTATTTCCTTCAGGATATCTCTCTTCTTACGGATGTGCAAAAACCCTGCAGGCACTTATCACATGAAGCACATCATGATGAGAAACACCCACCCTTCTCATGAAGTACCACCTCCCTTCTATCCATCTTCCTGAAGTACATGCCAATGATCATCTGCAACTACTCCTCACAAAGCTGAATAATTCTTCCTTCATGCTGAAACCACTAACAGAGAGCTTCCTTGGCCAGGGAAACAGAGTATACACTGAATCCAGATGCCCAGAAGAAAAAGAGGAATCATAATGTTCATATCCTCTCTAGAAGAAAATAGTCCCTCTTCATTTCAGCACCCAGACCCTATTTTTCCAATAACACAGCATCACAGACCTTTCCACATCACATTACTGTCAGTGAATATTTTATAGGGATCAGTCAGCCTCTGCAAATGCATGGAAAATACCTTTTCCTGCTGGCAAAGACTAGGCATGTGTGTCTATAATTTACAATCCTTTAAAATCAGCACCAACACTTACACAATTCCAGGTTTATGACATGATGAAGCAGAAACCTTCCGATTTCAAATCCCCACAACAACGTGTGCTGTAGCTGATGTCCCAAGCCCAGCTGGTGAGCTCCCGATCAGCAATAAGATGCCAGAGGTGATGGTGGCATGGTTGCCCACTTGGATGGTCACATTCACGGCCCATCTTCTCTTGTAGCTCTGGTTTCTGCCCACATCTCAAATTGGTCTTTGTCATCCAAAAGCTTTGCCACAGGTAGCAGCCATCCAGTTCTGCACTGCTACCTGGGTCCCACCAGTTGTTGCTGCCTATGTGAGCCCTGAAACAAAAATTTTGTCAAGTAAAACTGCTTCACAAAATTTGATCTCATCTTCCTACAGCATCATTTCCTACAGTTGTATCACCTCAGTTTCCAGTGTCTTAGGAAACCCCAGATGCAAATTCTTCCGCTTGCCCAACTACAAATGCATGTGCATAATCCCATCCATATTAATGAATCTCATAATCATAGCACTTAGCAGCATGTCTTCCATCTGCTGCCCAATAGTAATTTGAAAAGGGTGCCAGGAACATTAATGGATAGCAGGAAAGGAAGTGAATCACGGGAGTTTGGCAGTTTAACACATTTACCCCTCCAGACCAGTATTCCTGTAGTTTTGGAAAGACATCCCACAATGTACTGCCAGTAAATTTGTAGAGCACAGTATAAAGCAAGGGAGTGCTGGACCTCAGAACATCTCCCAAGTACTGAGAAAACTGTGTGCACAAGGATTGTTAAGAGAAGAGTCTTAGGCTGTCATAGCAAGAAGCATGGACCAGGGAGTTAGATACAGCTTGCACAATGTGTATATATATAAATACAGAAAAATACCATCCCTGTATAGACATGGACAAAGCTCAAAAAAAGTCAATATTTTTTCTAGTTGGCCCAAAGACATCCTTTGAAATTTAGAGAAAGATGTGAATACTAGTATACTAGTAGGGAGAAATACTAGTAGGAAGAAAACTGCAACCTGTCTTCTCAAATGATAGCTGGGATTAAATCCAGAATAGTTGTTTTCCCCCATTGAGTTGTATGACTATATTGTGACAGGTATACCATTTAAATCTACTCTTTCACAGTGGGGAGAAACATAGTTCAATTGACTTTCAGTGAGAGTAAGGCCTCTCTCTGGCTATATTAATATACTTACTGGCATATAGCAAACATGATTTGAAGAAAAGGTCTGCAGAGAATTAATGTTCCAGATAAACGCTTGGTTTTTTGCCTGATGCAGCACCAGGATGAATGGGCTGTTGTTAGGTTGAATTCTTTTCTTGTTACCAAGCAGGTCTCCCAGTAGCACTTGCAGAGATAAGGGGATCAGATCTCTAAATTCAGGGTGAAAGCTGATCACTAAATCATGATGGAAATTATTCTCTTGCTTTCAAGGTATCAGGTAGTGGCCATTACTACAGGCTATTGTGTTAGTTTAGGGACATAAAATACCCTATTTTCTTCATCCCTAATAACGAGATTGCTGCCATCGCATTAATATGCCCTTTTTATCTTTTCTTGCTTTTCTTCATTTCATATGTAACTTTACACCTTGCTTTGCCTGACGCTTTGCTGTGTAACCTATATCCCAAGAAAAGCACAAGTGACTGTGGGTTATATTTGTTTGGTAGCAGGTCTGGCAGCTGATCATCTTCCAAGTTATCCATACAGGATATGTAGCTGGCTGGAATATAGTGATTCCTACCTTGTAAATCTGAGGTCTCCTCCTTTATCACATTGCTTTACAACAGAGATAAGTGTGTCCTGCAAACACATTTCTGTTCATCTGAATCTTTTTATGGATTTGCTATGACTATGTTCCTTCCTTTTTCATGTTTGCTTTCCACAATTATCCTAGAGGATACATTTTCTGGTAGGAATACTCACTAAGTGTGAATTAGCATGAAAACACATTTCAAACTCGTAATACCAACCACTTACATCACAAAATAATTCCAGCAAGTTATACTCACCCGCTTAGGAAAACAAACATATCACATCACCAGAATATCAACGTCTCCCAAGTAACTGGCCACAGTGAGAGATTGGCCACAAAGCAGAGATTATTCCAATAAATTATCTAGCAAGTAAGTCTGAACAATAGGTCCATATGTAAATGTTGTGATCTCTTCTGAGATAATCATGAAGAGAAATTATTTAGCTATGTGTCAGATGAATTATGCAGCCAAATACTTGGAAAATAAGTGAGATGTAAAACATTTGTTCCTAAAGGAGTCCTTTTAATCAATTAATCTTGTTAGCAAGTTGGCTTCTGACATAGGAAAAATGGAAAGAGAATGAAGCAGAACAGTTTCTTCCTGAAGAGCATTGAATATATGCCAGCAACATTCTTGTTTTAAATCTGGAAAATAAGTATTTGGATGCTAGTAACTTTCTTCAGTCTTTCTCCAAGTTTGTAAAGTTATGCCTAGGATCCAGATGCTACATCTCAAAACTGCTGCAGAGATGCTTAAGGTCATAGTTAACGTGATTCTCAAAGAGATTCAAGAAATTAGCAAAAAAGGTTCCTCATGCAGCTCCGCTTGTCTCCTCTGTTGGATCACAAATTGTATTTCCCTCTTCTTCCTGAGTTATATCACAGCACCCTACTAAGGAAAAGATTAATACATCTAGTGACTCTCTCTTTCAAAACCACATTGAAATGCTTCTCCGAGGAAAGCAGCCTGCATGGCCCTTGAGCAACGAAGTCTGCCATCTGTTAGGTTTGTTCTTTATAGTCATTTAGATGATATTAAATCTTTCTTTGTACGCTGAGAATTAGGTGGTGGAGGGACTTAGCATTCTATTTAAGAAAAAATAAAACAACCAGCCCGTTCATAAAGTCATTGTGTCCAGAGGAGAATATTGGAGAGGCATTAAGTAGAAACACAAAAGGCAAGCTAGCATAAGCTCCTTTGAAAGCTGGAAATCATTCTGACTCCTCGGGTGGTTGGTTAAGTTCATTGTTAGCTGAGTAATTATTGTCTTTCATTAGAACCTAAGTTTCTAAACATATTTTGAAACAAAATCATCTAAAATGAGCAACCAGGAAGATCTAATGGTGTCAAGGGGGAGTCATGGGAAAAATGTATTCAAACAGAGCCTTTGAAGAAACCCACAACTTTCCATTTACATAGCTAAATTGCTTATCTTTGGAAAATCAGATTTTTTTCAAGTTGTTCTCTTTGGTCATGGAGGAAGCGTTGAAGGTAGCTGGTTCCTAAGGGAGAAAAAGCCTTGAGACAAGGTCTTTTGTTTACCTTGGGGACTTTCAATGACCCTCTAATCTGGAGATTAATGGAACAGGCTAACATTTCCAAATCTGTTGTTTCAGCAGATGCCAGGAGTGCTTGCCCAGGTGGAGTACTCTTTTTGTGAAGTGGAGACTGTGTGAAGACCCTTCCAGTTGGAGAGATCAGGTAAATCCAAACAGTAAATGAAGAGCTAGCAAATCCATGGGCATGCTAGAAATTCAAGAGACTTGTGCAAGGTCTGATAATCTAAAGCAAATGATATACAGTGATTGATGGCATGTTATTGATGGACTGCAAAGACATAGACTAGCAGCTTCCAAAACAGGCTTTACAACCCTAGAAGCTTTAAGCAGAACCATAAACCTAAGTTAGATAGAGGTTAATTTTATTTTAATGCTGATAATTGTGGCTGTTTTAAGCATTCTGTCTCTAAGTGAGGATTCAAGAAAAAGTTGTTGAGAACATTGAGGTAGACAGTGTCACCATAAAATGCAGAAGAGCCCTGCGAATAGAAATCCACTGTAGCACCTGCTCCGGTGAACTGTCCAGTGCCACACAAAGCAGCCCTGATGTGAGTTCTCTAGTGTGGGGAAAAGTAGTAGCAATTAGGAGGGCCATTTCATGTCATCTCATAGCCTCATGCAGCAAACTCATCCAGACTTACAGGACACAGCTGGCCCAGCTGCCTACCTGGGACTACATAGTCACCTCAGGGCTCAAATAAGTCAGAACTCTCTAAAATGGGAATTCAGGTGTTCTTCAATTGAGGAAAAGGTACAAGAAGCCCTCAGAAAAATACTATACATCCATTTGAAGTGCTGACGCAGCATAGGGCAGCACCTACACCACAAAGTAGATCCATGTAAGCCAGCAGGAAGAAACAGATGCAAATTGGAGGAGTCCTCTGGCTCACATCGCTACCTGTAGGGAAAAATAACCCTTTAACTAGCAGCAGCAGATCTTCAAACCCCTCCACTACTCCTCCAGATTCACAGTCAGTCAGATTTTTACCAGACTCGTGTGTCAGCAGGTCATAAAAAGTTTTAAGTTGCCTTTTCTTTTTCTGGCATTCTGGAAGAAGTTGTACTAACAATGAGCCACGGCTTGACAGCTCTGAATCCCAAGCTGTTGGGATACAGTGTGACTTCCAACATATTGCTTCCAGCCCCCACCACCCACAGGGAATGGCCTGGCAGGGGGAGCAGCACAGCCTGTTAGGAGGAGCCTCTAACAAAGAGATCCCTTATTCCCTGCTCTCAGCTAAAGGGCAGCACCCGCATCAGTCAATGCAAGGAAGCCAGTTCAGCTTCTGGCAGGCCAAGAGATCAGAAAAGTGGTGATAACTTCATACAATTTTTTTGTGCACTATGTGACCCAAATTAAAGGATGCGAAAGGAAAAATACCACATGCAGAAAGGATGGAGGATTTTTTTTTCTTGAACTGCAGCTTCAAACCCATGCAGCAAAGCTAACCCTAGAGGGCTGAAGAAGGAGAAAAAAAATTAGACACCAACAACTGTTATCATTGGACCTGGCTTCTCTCCAAGGTCTGTCAGAGCTGAGATTGATTAGGATATATGGTATCCTGGAAACAGTTGGTACCTTCAGCTGGTTATAAAGTCATTTGAATTGTTTCACTACCACCATGGCAACCATACTCCCAACCACAGCCTCCAGGAGGAAATCCGGGCTGTTGGAGGACAGTCCTGTGCCTATAGACCATACCTGATGATGCTGCAGTGATCCTTTATCCAATGCCAGAAGGGACCAAATCTGGAGGAGGAAGCAAAGCCACTAGTGTAATACATAGCAACTCATTATCATCGCCAACATTAAGCATAATAATTTAAATGAACATTTCGTGTTATACAGGGAGGCCTGTGTTATGTCAATCCCTGCAAGTCTTATCCCATGAACAACACCTGCAGTGCTGCACACCCATGTGTGGGCTGTGCAGGGCTGCAGTCCCTGCACAGTGGCAAGGAATGTGGCTTCAAAAGCATATCAGGGAGTGAAGCCTGAAGGGATGGGGAAAGGGTGTAAGTAGGAGCTCCACAGCTAAGGAAAGACAGATTTTTTAATAAAAAGTTATTCTCCTCTTTCCAGTAAGTTTTTATATTTAATATCAGAAAGATCTGTGTGCTTCTTTGTCATTTTCCCAGCCCAAAGCCCTGATGTCTGAAGCTTCTGCGTCTCTCATGCTCAATGCATGTCAATACACCTTACCTTCTCCAGTGCAACCAGCACCACGGCGTGACCAGATTTTCTGACCCTAAAGCCCTTGTACCAGACAAGAACTGATCCCTTTTGCTGCTGCCTGATTTGTGAGAGCTGAGCCTGCCGTTGGCCAGCTTGCCCATGCCTGCTTGAACTGAGGAGCTGCGCTGCTTGGGGTTTCCTTCAGGATATGTAGCCATGGAAGTTTATGTATTATGAGATGCTTCACAAAAACACCTTTTAAAATAACCTAATATCTGCAAACGAATTGGAAACTCTCTTCTCCCCCATGTCTTCAAGGGCATTACTCAGTCAAATGCAACCAGAAAATTGAAGGGCTGAGAATTTTCAATCAGGACTGGAGTGATTAATTGTCTGGGAGAGCTCACAAGGTGATCTGCACAACAAATAAGGTATGACATGTCACAATTCATAGTGAGATGTGCGCCCAGGAGGAGAGAGATGGGAGAAGAACGGTCAAATTTACAACATTAAATTCAAAGATTAATAAAGCCTTAGCATCATGCATGTTTATCTGATCCCTTCACTTCGGCTGAGCCAGCACATCTGTCCCTGTTTCTGACGTTACTCTGCAACAGAGGCAAAAGAAATTGGTTTCTTTTATCTATAGCATTTATGGTTTTGTTAAGGCACACACTTGTATATATGCTGTGTGGATGGGCAGTTGCCTGCATCAGAGCTCAGCTGGTGCACTGAATTGTTAAGGCATGAGAGAAAAACCAGCATATACACCATGAAGAAGCTAGGCGATAGCTGCATCTCTTGCACAGAGCTCTATGGGCAGATACAGAAGATGGACATGCATGTGTGCAAGCACTGCTGCAGGCATCCACCCTGTGGAAACTGGACATCTGACCTGGGTGCCTTTGACCACAAAAACAAGTCAGATTTTAGCAGAGGTTCAGGGCAGGGGCTTCTGTGATACAGCAGTGCTGGCACGGGGGGCATGTATGTGTTCCACTCCCGAGAAACTGGAGGTGGCCACATGCAGCTGGTGTCACCCAATGCCTCAGGACCAGCACATCCCACTGACCCCCTGACCATGAGGTTTTATCTTGACTTAGTGTCCAGGATGAGTGCCCTTCTCACACCAGGCTTATTACAGATCTGAAAATGCAAACCCCTTCTCTTGGAGCCAAGAATTATTTCCATGATATTCATTTAATAAAAGCATCTATCCAATACGTGGGGTCTCCTGGCAGAATTAATTATGAAATTAAATTCAGCCTGTTCAGTGTTCAAATCAGTTTGCAGGAATAACACTGGCTGACTTGACGCTTACCCTGTTCATCATCTAGAGAGCCTTTGCTGTCCAGCATATAGAAGAAACTGCAGAGGGCTTCAGAAACCACAGTATGGGGCTTCCAGGAGCCCACATGAAGGATATCCCATCCACATCTTCTGCTTTCCCACGTGGTGTCTGGTCAACTTGCCCATGGAGGGAAGTGAATTCGCTACTCAGAGCCTCAAAGGTTGCAGGCACAGCTCCTGGAGAGCGTCAGGAAGGTGGGGGTGGCTTCGTCTGAACATTTTCACCAGCAGCCATGGACACATTTTGAGGCAGAGGCATGGACCGTATCATATGGACCTTCTTCCTGTGAGAGAAGAAGGGTTGTGTTTCCTCATTAGATACGTGGTTAACAGCCAGTGGAGGTACTGTTAAAAGGAGCATCAAACAGCACCTGGGGAATTCTCATGATCCAAAGAGACCTCAACCATCCCCTCTGGTTGTCTGCATTGTTCCTCATTATCCCTGCTGTTCTATCTAAGTAGTGTCCCAGTGAGCTGCTCTGCAGTCAGTCTCAGCTAGCAGCTGCCAGTTGCCCAGTGACATCCAAAGAAAGGAAGAGAGCACTTGACTGGTGCCCAGCCCTTGAGGGCCCTGACATGCTGGTTTGGGGGACCACCAGGGAGGCCCTGAGCTTACCTGTTACCTGAAAGCCCCTCATGAAGAGGCACAACCACCCACTTCCACACCATGATCTCTGTGAGGAGCAGGAGCAAAGTCCCACCACACAGCAGGGCACTGTGTGGGCTGTGTGGGCTGAAGGCAGACAGCACATCTCACAGCACCCACAGGGCTTGGTGTAGCCCCTGCGTGCCAGAGAGGCCTATCTGCCACCAGAGACTACACAGATCCTGTGGCGGAGACAGGAGCTTGTTCTTCTCTTCCTCGTGGCCACAAACCCAAAATAAATAGTTGTTTCCTCCAAATTCAAAATAGCTTTAAACCATCTTTTTTTTCCTGGCAGCAGTCAACCATTGTCCCTGCTCTCCTCCTTTTGCAGTTTCTGGTGAAGCAACTCAGGAAAAAGTGCAGGCAGGAACCTGCTTGGGGGGAGTGGAGAGCAGAAGCAGAGGGAAAGGTCTCTCGGTGGCACTGCACTGTGCCTGCCAGCCTCCCTGCAAGATTTCAGTGCCATTAGGCATAGTGGGCAGTCACAGCAGCAGCAGTTTATCTGTTTCACCCAGTGGGGCAGCTTGCCCAGCCCCACAGCTGGATCCTGCCATGTCCCAGCCACCACCTGCACTGCTCCTGATGGGTACCTAGGCTCCCTAATACCACTTTAAGGTTCTAGTCACGCAGACACCTTCCTCCTAAAGATATCCTACAGTTCTCTATGTTATTGGGAAGCCAGGTTTAACATCCACCCTATTAATCTCCCTTTAAAGCCATTCTGTCCTGAGACAAGAATAACTCACTGTTATGAGTCTGGGAACAAAACTGCCAGAAACAAATGGCCAGCCCATTGCCATGGCAGAGTTCATTCTCAGAACACCATCTCTATACACCGAAGGTATATACTGCATGTATAGGTTTAAACAGGTGGCTACATTTTATGCACACTTGCGAAAGGAGCATGTAAAAAGCACACAGCGTGTAAAACTCACAGTTCAGGAACAGCTCCTGAAGGAGAGTTCTTGGGTGGCTGTTGAGTTGAGGTAACCCTGGCACTGGAAAATACCCGGGTAGACACATTCTGTATAGAGAGTGTACATACATCTAGATATGTCCTTTGGAAGGAGCTGCCTTCACTCCCAAATGGGTTCACTGGTCATGGGCCCAGATCCCTCATGTCCACCGTCCTGGGTGCATAAAGAGCTGAATGCAGCTCTGCCAGCACTGTCCCAGTGCGCTCATTCAGTTACCTTTCAGCATTGCCCACGGAAACAGGCGGGTGTCTTCCTTTAAATCACCAGTAGCTGACATTCTTCTCCCCACCAGCCAAGCATGAATCACCCTGAAATGGAGGCCGAGCTCCTTGTTTCCTGACAACTAGTTAGCCCAAGCAGAGATTGAAAAGGAGGTTCCATATCTCCTCCTCTTCCCCTGCCTGCTACTGGCCAGCCAGAGGCTCCAGCACCTGTAGCCATGCCTCCCCTGGATGCTCCGTGTGCCTGTTGCTGCTGGTGCATGCTGGCACTGATTTCACAGGACCTCACATGAACCATGTGCTGGAAAGGCCTCCTCTGGTTGACACCCATCTCCCCTTCAGTGCTCGCGCTTCTCCGTCACACTCTCATGTGTTCATGCTGGAAGCACCACTCTTGGGAAAGGCATCAAAGGAAAGCCTGTTCCAGCAGCCATGGTGCATGTCCCTCCTTGAAGCCCCACTGTCCCTGGGGACAAGTGAAGACAGGATCCCAGGGCCTGCATGTCTGCAGGCTGAACCCACATCTCCAGTCACTGAATGTGCAGACGAAGGCAGGTTTTGGCCCTCCTTGCACCTGCACTTGAGGTGATTCCCAGGGAGGATCATGCTCCTCCGTAACAGCCCTCCAGGGTCACATCCCTCCACCACTGCTCCCTGGGCTCTGGCCTCAGTGCCTCACCCCACTGTGAGCGTCCTCTGCCTCTTTCCCCAGTATCACAGATACAAGCAGAACTGCAGCTGCTCCCCTGATAACCTCTATCCAGCTGGTTTGAGGTGGGCTTCTGGCAGCTCCCTGACAGGGGGGAGCTCCTTATTTCAGCCCCGACATAGTCTGCCTGCCAGCCCCGGCGCTGTGACCCCTCTGGACGAGGTGGTGACGGGATGCTGCCGCGGGCGCAGAATGCAGCTGGGAAACCCATCCTGGGGCGCAGCACCCGCGCCCCTCAAAACACCCCCTAAAAAGAACCAAAAGAAGTTTGTGCTGCTGAATTCAGCGTTTTCTCAGCAGGGAATGAGCCCCGTGTCAGCCTCACACGCGTGAGCAGGGCAAGGGGGGAACTGCTTGGGGGAGCGTCCCCTCCTCGGCCCCTCTGCCCCACGCGTGGGGCGCAGTGTGGCCGGGGCCGTGCTGGGTGAGGGAGCCATGCGTGCCCGCACAAAACGCGAGGGCTG
>NW_009913554.1:0-797 GCF_000696875.1 Nestor notabilis | reverse complement strand
CATTATCAAACTTGCCCAGAGAACTGAAAAACCAGCAGGCACTCTGTTGGAAGAGAACACACAGTTGCCTGCCCCTGTGGTGAAGAATTGATTTTTCTTTTCTTTCTTCTGATCTTGCATTTATCCATTATCCATCCTTCTATTTCTTATCCACTGTGATGCTTGGGGACACACGCGTGGATGTTGCCCCTTCACCCCCTGCCTCACAGCACACCAATTCCAGGGGGAAAGGTGCCGTTCCTTGTCATGCTGCTGCACAGGAGGGACCAATGGCTGGTTAAAAATAAATCTGGGAGCAGATGGTGAGGCAGATTATTGTTCATCCTAGGGCGATGATGATGGTGTGCCAGCTATCTGCTGGTTGTCTATCAGAATTAATCAGGAGCTGTTGTGGCACATGATCAGTGAAGCCACTGCTCCCCCTGGGAAAAGGGAAGGAAGAGCAGAGAAGCAGGTCTGTAAAGAGTTTTTGGAGGATACAAGAAGTTTCTGATGGAGAAAAGACTACATAAAAAAAAGGAAAAACAGGAATGTTTTTTTTTTTTAATGTACTCACACTCTTTTGTATGTCTGCAGGGATGCCTAGCTCCTAAAAACATTTAAGAGGTCTGTAGGACCTTTACAATCGCTAACCACAAGGACAGGATGAAACATTATCCACGGATGTACCTGGATTGGATTTGTGATCTATGTGAGAGGAAAAGGCTTGATACTGGCTGTTCTTGAAACACTTCACAAACATTAATTCTCTATAAACTCACAAAACAGACTAGGTGAATGCTGACTCAACCCATTGA
>NW_009913553.1:61763-63287 GCF_000696875.1 Nestor notabilis | reverse complement strand
CTGCTTTTTCGGGGGTTTTCTGTTTGGTTTGCGGTGGTGTTTTTTTTTAATAATTTTAATCCATGTTTTTCTAAAATGCAGGGGGTGAAGGCCCAGCACAGTATCTGAAGAAGCACTGTGCCCACTGGCATGCACGTGGCATCCTGCCTTGCAAACTAGTCCACTGTTCCCCGGAATTAGTAGGGTCCCTGGCAGATTTTGGCTCAGACCCTGTGTAACTGCTGTGCTGGTTCATTGTGATGTGATTTGACATTTTATGATGGACGTTATCATTGCTTTAGGCTTGCTTCTCATTTGATATTATCCACTTTGCATTAAATACCTGAATTGGGCTTTACGTGCTGCAATACAAGTATTAAAATAGAAATTAGAATTACAAGATTTCCCTTGTTTTTGTTGAAGGATAATCTGGCCCATTATGTTTTCATTAAGCATGAATCAAATTCTAGAGATTAACATTAATCTGCACGTGTTTTCAAACTCTGCTTTCAGATATTCCACCTAAGTTACAAATACTCTGAAGCAGGTACGAGAATCTGCGTAATGCATTTAATGCTGCTTTTAAGCCTTTTTCACACATTTTCGTTGCCAACAGCGATGGCAGCAGCAGTGGCAATGTACCTCCGTGGGTCCTGCTCCTCTCTGCCCTCTCCAGGTTTATTTTTTTGTTGTTGCAGGCTCTTTGGGTAGTTTTGCCAACTTGCTAAGATGCCTCTAAAGGCAGTGGGATTGTTCAGTCACAGGTTTGCACCACTTCTGCTTCTGTCCCAATAAGGGGTAATGGGTTCACACTTAAACAGGGGAGATGTAGGCTGGGTATTAGGAAAGAATTCTTTACTGTGAGAGTGGTGAGGCACTGGAACAGATTGCCCAAGGAAATTGTGGCTGTCCCATCCCTGGCAGTGTTCAAGGCCAGGCTGGACAGGGCTTTAAGCAGTGTGCCCTAGTGGAAGGTGTCCCTGGTTGGAACTAGATGATCTTTAAGGTCCCTTCCAACCCAAACCATGCTATGATTCTATCGGTGTAGCTTTGCGATGAGCTGGCACGGAAACTAGGCAAGCCACTTGATTTCACCTGGAATAGTTCCCCAATTGGGTTTGTTGTGCAGGAACTGTGTTCCAGAGGCACAACAGGACCTATGGTGCTAATAGGAACAAACGATGAGGAAAGCAGTTGAATCTCTTTGCATAACCAGTTTATGCAGCAACACTGACCATGCTGTCCTTGAAGCATTTATGAAACTAACCTGAACTCGTAAATCTAGCAAGGCCCTGTTAACTTTTTCCATATGCACTCGGTTGTTTCTCAGCCAAGCAGAAACAAACTGCCCTTGCATAATTACTTTCTTCTCCACACTTTCTCCAAAAGGACCTGTGTCACAGATGGAGAACCTCCATGCTGGAATTACCCTGCTGCAAAAATTGGCCTTTAAGGTGTACACACACATAGAGATGTATAACTGTGCCTTACTGTGCAGTTATTTATTATCAGTATTTTTAATTTGTCAGTTTCCCTAGTGAAAGT
>NW_009913553.1:39055-61732 GCF_000696875.1 Nestor notabilis | reverse complement strand
TGGTGCGCGTGTAGGGGCTTGGATAGCACTGGCACCAGACAGCAGTTTTTCTCTGTAGTTCTTAACCAAATGATTGGAGGTAATTTTGAGCGTAATTCTCAAGGGTTTTGTGGTCTGAAGGGACAGAAGACTCAATCTGGCAGTACTCCATGATGGAGTCTTCCCTTGATGTTATTCAGGTTGTATGGATGCCTTAATTCCATGTAAAACAGATTTTTCTTGATTCTGATGAAATCTAGGCAAGGAATTAATGCTATAGAATTGTTTGGGGTTAAAGTTGTCTCTAAGTAGGTTAATTTTGTCAAATACGCCATTCACATTATTTGGATACTTTCTTGTTCTTCAAGAATAGCTTGTTTATGAAGATTTTTTTCCCTAAAAACATTTCTAATTTTAAATGCTTTGATGGAATGCTGAGTTTGATGTATTTTTCATCTCTCTGTGCAGTTGCAGCTGTTATTACCAGATGCATGTTTGTTGAGTATAAGGTTTGTTTTCCATTCGGAGTATCCAGTAGCTACTCAGATCAGCTTTTGATCATACTTGCTAACAAGCTTAATCACTGGAATTTTGTTAAAAGCTGAACACCTGCAAAATGTGGAATGTAAAGCAAGCTATTTTAAAAATACAGATTAATAGACATGGATTTTATGAGAAAATGTACAGTATTAGAAAATACTAAACCACTTGCATTGGTTGTGTGTATAAGTATGAGAATTTACTATTTTTTGTGGTGCAAATACTGTATTGTAAGTCCAAGTTGTGTACTCTAAATAGTTTTGGGCTTCTTTTAATGTTAACATTTGTTTCATTTTCAGTATAAAAATAATTGTAGTAAAGTTGTATCCTGAAGCTAGGCTGTCTTTCTATATCTGTAGTTTCAGCCCTTTTTGATACATAGACCCCTAAAAATTTCTCAGTGAAGATTTGGACTTTGTGTGATTAATTTAAAACTAACAACATCAAGTTATTTTAGAAAGCCTTGTAAGTATCCTAGATGCCCTGAGGCACTCCTGTGTTAGCAGGAAGGTTCGGCAGAAAAAAGCTTGGTTTTGGGAAAGGAGAGAGATTAAGAAAAGAACACACCTCAGAAGGAATGCCATACAGGCTAATTTTGCTTTGTTTTGGTGGGGGAATCTTGATTAGATACAGATGCTAAAATTTTTCATCTTGGTAAATTTTCTTTGAGCCTTGTGTCCATACAGAGAGGTCCATTCTGTTCTTTGATAGATTAAGGAATATGTGCTGCTGCTGCTGCATCCCCTCTTCCACAGCAGTGTGGCTTTTCAAAGCCTAGGGTTCTCCCACAGCTGCTGTAACAACAGAAATGCAGTACCTGAGGGACAGAGTGTTATGTCTGGTCTTATTTCCCACCAAAAACTCTGGAATTACTATTGCCAAGGACATATTGCAGAGGGAAATACTTAATCTCTAAAGAAACTACCTTGTCTCTCAGATGGCCCTGAAAATCTTATCAGTGGAGCAAATGCCCATGCTGCAGGACACGCTGCGGCTCCTACCCCCATGCCGTCAAATACCAGCTTCTGTCCCAGAACTTCCAAGAGATGAAGTGCTGTCACTTGTGATCACAGAAGATACTTGAATGAACTCGTTCCTTTCAGCCACTGTCGAATGCAGCCAATGTTTCTGGAAACCCTAGGGGTCAAGCTTTAATTCCGAATATTCTGCCAAAACTTAATGACTTGCCAAAACACAGACATAGAATTTTCTACCGGTTTCTGATTGCTGACAACTGTGCATGGAAAAGGGTGTTTTTCTTTTCCTAATATAATTGTATGAAACCTCCCAGAGTGGATGCTAGCAGGTAAAAAGAAATCTTACTTTTTCTGCTTAAAATCTGTTACTTGTTACAAAAGTACTTACTAGTATTCAGAGAGACGACCACGCAGTAAGGTACACAATGGGAATATTACAAAAATCACCATGTTCCCATAACCAGTGTGGAGCAAAGTACACAGACAAGACTCTGAAGATTCAAGTTTCTTACCAGGAAAGTAACTGTAACATACTCTAATGTAAAACTCTTCTAATTCCTGGTATTGCAGTTTCCAAGTGCCAAGTCTTGATACTTTTTTTAACTGTCACCCTCATTCTTATGCAAATAGAACAATCTAGTTAATATTTTCCACTCGGAATCCTCGTGCCTAATGCTTGGACAGTTTCAGATAAACACTGCCAGACACGACAAGCTAGATAGCAGTTTTCTAGGGCAATATTACTACATAGTAGTAAACAGGTACCTACTTAAACAGGTGATAGTTCCACAGGTCAGACAATGATTCAGAGAAAAATATGCTACAAGTATTAAGGCACATATTCTCTTAGCGGGCATATGGTCATGGTACTGTGATTGTTTAAAAGAATATTTTCATTTGAAGCTAGTAAGCCATTCATGGGTACTTAAAAAGACAGACTTGATAAAAAGCTGCAAGAGCAACTGAAATACAAAAACTGACACAGTGCAGCAGACAGGGTGCAATTTCATGTTATCAGTTTTCACAGCTCTGATTAACTTCAGCCGGAGTTCAGTGTCTCAGTCTTCTAAAAATAAAATCCCCAGTATTCTTATTACAGTGGAAGTGTGTGAGCCAATATTAAAAAGTGGATTTGATTTCCTCGTTACGAGTGTGTACATCCTGGCCTTTTATTTGAGACAAACTACATGTAAAAAAGGAAAAAGCAAATGGAAAGATGGATGTTAGAGCAAGTATATTCTATGATGTTGTCTGTGTGCTATCTCCCAATCAAGGAAGAGCAAAGGAACATGAAGTGTCTTGTGCTTATTATAAAAAAAGGAAGGTTTAGGCTTTTATTTACATTTAGCAATGTTTATTTTCAGGAAAAACGGAATGATTGTGCAAAATTTCAAGTCAGTACAATAGATATGTTTATCATCCTGTTTTCCTGTAAATGTGGCTTTAGGGAGCAAGTTTCTTGGCAGAAAGCAGTATGACTGTAGCCTTAGTTCTCTAGAAAGTATATATAAGTGAATGACAGAGAGCACCAAAATGCTGTTACTGCTATGGTGTATTTTAAAAGTCAGCTTGATCCTCAGGATCTTCGGTCAGACAGCTTGGCCTCAAACAACAATCTGCTAGGGTTAGAGATTATGCAGAGATGGATACAATTCTCAGCATTGCAGCAAGTTCATGTTCATGCGTTGCTAAGATGCTGAAAGAATGTGGTGTATGTTGAGTAGATTATTTTTCTTTTCAGAAGATTGTATCCCAGTGTTAGAGGTGATTTGTGGTAAGTTCTCATCAAGCAAAAAATGCAACAGTTACGAAGTAAATCTATTGGCTTACTGAAAAACTGTGTCTACGTTTCTTTGCTTCATCAAATAGTGCCAGAAATGTTATTTCTAAATGGAATGTTTTTTGGTTTTGCAATCAAAAAAAGTTTATTTTTTGTTTCTGCAGATAACTACCTATACCCTAGGGTGCTGTTGTATAACTTAGGTGTTATTTCATATATGATACTAATACGCTGATTCCAAGACTACAAAATGCGTATTTCAAGGAGAGGTTGCAATGTATAACAGCTTTAAGCTTATTCTCGTGCCTTTCTGTTCACTATAAAGACAGGCCCACAATTTGGGGTGAGGAACTGAAACTTGCTTTCAAGCCTTGAATACAGAAATACTGCCCTGTAAAACCATAGGTCAACTTTTGCATTTCTATGGCCTGTGCAGCCTTACTGATGTCATCTCAGTGCTGATTTATCCATTACTGGGTAGAAAGTTCAAGTGGCATAGCAAAAATAACCAAGACACTGAATTATTGCTTTATGTTCAGGCTACTGACTGAATTTATTATTGTCAGTTCTGTACTGTCAGATTACATTCTTTGCACGATTTGTTCAGGCCCAAAACAGAATGGGGATTTATTTAGCAGAGGTTGCTGAAGTACGGAAACAGTGCTCTGGAAGAGGTCTTTTCACCTGAGTTGCTTTTTTGTCAAGTTAACTCCCTTCCCCCCCAGTTCCCTGTGGCAATTCATTATATATGAGCCAATTATGCATGGACAGCTGAGAGGCTGATTGCCTTTCCAGTACAAGCGTCTTGCTTGGGGCCTAGCTGGCTCTAATGTATTGTATTCCAGGGATTTGGTAGGTACATGTGGTTACACAGTGCTATGTATATGTGCCATTTTGAATGCTAAATAGGAAGAGGCAAAGTTTGGCCATGCCATTACACAGCTGGCTTCCCCTCTCTCAATTGTTATAAACATTGCTCTCACTAATGTCACTCTCTTAGTTACGTTGGCAGAGATCATAGCTGTAGAGTGTGTGTGACCAGTACAACTGGAATATGTGCTGGAAAACTGTAGAACAAGTGTTTCTGGTTGAAAAGTAAGATCACACACATAAGCCTGTTTTGCTGGACTCAGTCTGATGACTTTTTGCAGCATCTCCCATGGTGTCATCATGGGCCTTTTGGAAGGAAAAAAAGACCCACAATTTTTTTTAAGAAAAGTCTTTTTAATGGGAAGACTACCCAAAGTTTTGATGAAAGTTTGAAGACCTAAGGGAGGTTCGTACACAGCTGGCTAAGCAGCAGGTCTCTTGTCAAGAATTATCACTTGGCATTATAGTTTGAAGGAGCTGGGCTCAGTGAGATGAAAATAATAGAAAGGAGGACTTGAGGCGGTGTGCCTCAGTTCTTCAGTCTGAACTGGGGTTGTATGGTCATGCAAATGCGCATGGCCTACATGTACCTTGGTGCACCATATCTAAGCATTGATTTTAATGCAGCTGTGGACTTCCACCTCACAAGTAATGTAGTCTTCTGAGCAGACTGCAGTGAAGCCTCAGCATTATACTCCATGTGGCATGTTGCCACAAGACACTGAGTATCTGAATTCGTTCTGCAAAAATCATCAAGCTAAACAGAATCATTGCAAAGAGGATAAAGCTATGCTGGCTTTAAGCTGGTTTTTGGTTTCGTACTTTGTGATGTTTGTACATCTAAAGTATTACTGTCTGTACTGCACATAGAAGACATTTGATGAGCTGTGATACCTGATGGCTTAGCTCCAGAGAAATCTTAAGTTGACATTGGTCTTTAGGTTGAAATTGGCTTTATGCTTATTCAGGTATATTCTGATGCAGGGTTAAAAGACGATGGCACTTACCAGATGGCTAATTAAAGCACAGAAAATACCGAGAGTCTCAGAGTGGCATGGAAGGACCTAGCTATTGTGTTTCAGTGTATGTGGCTGTTCTTTCTCCTCTTAATGTCTCCTGCTATTTCCAAAGTAGCACAAAGTAGTATTAAAGTTGCCTTTAAATACAAAAGTGAAATTTCATTGTTGGAGAGAACCTGGTGAAAATACAAATTTCCCTTTGTACGTGGACGATAGAGATAGCTGAACTGGGAAAAGGCAGTGAATGTGTGCTGCCTGGTTGACATACAGAGGAACTGCTGCTGGAACCTGAAACAGTGGCAGGAGAGATTAGCATTTTTCAGGCTGGAGAGTGTAGGTTTGAATGATTTAGAGCTAGTCTTAAATCCTGACATCAGTGGTTGAGGAATCTGACCCCTGCGGTCTTGTCAATGGACTCTGGAGTTACTGAAGGGGCGTATTTGTTCCCAGGAATCTGCAGAAATGTGTGATGTGGAAAGAAATTCTGTCCTCTCTTCTGCCAGGCTGCTCAGCTGCCTGGATATGGTACCCCCCCACTTCAGCTGACAGTTTTTCATTTAAAGTAGGGCTGTAAAAGTTTTGGGACTATGTATGGACAGTCTGCACTGGAAACTTTTTCTCCATTGCTTCATAACTGCTGCAGGCCTACACTGCGTTGAGAGCTACTCTGTAGTCTCGTATTTATTAGTGCAGTGCTGACCTGCAAGGGAGAAAGTGAGGGGGATTCTGTAATTCACATCCTATTTGAAAAGCTGATAAGTTGATCTTTATTTTATTTTGTATCCTTCACTGGCGGTGTCACTCTCAGAGACTGACTGGCATGTGTGGTGCTTTGGGTGCTGCCTAGCTTTTGTGTCTGAGACATGTCCGTTTTAAACGATAGCTTGTAATGGATAAAAGTTCTCCACTGTACCTGGATAAAGCTGTAGTAACTAACGCTGTCTGGTGTTTTTTATTGGCCAAATATTTTCAAAAAATCGTATCTGGAATTATTTTGCTGTTAAAGCTAAAATGACATACTTTCTTCCTTTATGTGTTTCATCATTGCCTCTATTTTAGGTCAGATGATTCATCTCTGCATTACTGCTTCTGCGTTTCCATTGCCTTAATTGGTTTTTTTGGAGTTATTACAGCTTATATGGAATTGGCAAATACTATTTCTAACAACATACAGATTTTTTTCCTCCCTCCCTGCATTCTTCCTTTCATTCCTCCCTTGTTTTTTCCCTTCTTCTCTGCTTTCCCTGATTCCCCCTCCTCATCTTCCTCAGTCCCAGGTGGTTTCTTTCTTCATCTTTACTGCACTGTAGCTTTTCAGGGAGTGAGCAGGAGGGTTTTGCTCACTCTGCTGCTAAAATGTGACTCGTTTTCTTTAGCCATGAGTTAGGTCAGAGGAAAGTCTCTATGAGTTTTCATGCTGTTTTAAGTTACAGCCAGGTATCCACTATAACCCTTGCCAGATGCCAGGAGATGCCCTGGACCAGCACGTTTGCTGAGTATTTGGCATGCTGTGTCAGCAACTATTGCTATTCAGTTTTAGCAGCAGGTCCCAGCAGACAGAGGGTGACATACTTGCTTTTTTCCCCTCTGTGCCTTCAGCCACCAAGAATGGCCCTCTGCCTGAGCGCATACCAACACAAGGACAGCAGTTGCTTCTGCATACGGTGCTTAAAAACTAGGCTCAACCTCATTGCATCTCCATATCTCCATATGTGAGTTAGGTGCAGGTGGCGGGTATAGAGAGGCTGTTGCAAATGTTGTAGCTAACTATAGTTTAACAGATTACTGTGTGCCACCTAAGCTGAAAAATCTTCCTGTAAACATGTTTTTAGATGGTGGACAAAATAAAATACCGCTAAGGATGGTGAATATCAAAGTGTTTAGCATTTAAGAATGCTGTCTGTGATGCCAAATTGTTAATAGATTTGTGTTCAAAGATGATGCATGCATTTATGTTTTAAAGGAAGCATCTGAAAATGAAGTCATTTGTCATTACTACTTACACAGAACTTGCTGGGATGTTAAAAATCTGATGTTAAAGAGGACTATTACAATCATGTAATACACCTCTGCATGTAAACAGTCCACAAAACTCTTTGTTAACCCTGCCCTGAATTTATAGCTTCTGGTAGAGCTTTACCTTTCCTGCTTGCTTGAAAGACTTGAACTTTTCAAAATCATCTCCTCTCCAATTTAAAAAAAAAAAATAGAAAAGTGAAGAGCATTTCCTCTGAATATGTTTTAAGCAAAAAAGGCAATTAATGCTATTGCAAAAAACCCTAACAAGACTTCTTGAAGCTCTGAATGAGGAAGTCTAAAAGGTAATGTTAAGTGGGCTTAGCCAAACTTAATTCCTGCTAAACTGCACACTAATTGTTGTCACTTGATAGCTACAGATTTTAGTGAACTAAAGAGATCTGTTTGTGTATTTTAATCTGCTGAATTTTCTGGACATCTGTTTAGCTTCAAGTGTGGGCTTGCTGGAGTAAAACCTAGGCGAAACTTTGTGTTGTGTCACTAACAGATGACCTAAGAATAATAAATTCAGGGCATTCTCTCAAGATACAGCAATCATTTCCTGTTGCCTGGCAGTATCTCCAGCACTGAATACAGAACTGGGAATTTATTTTATGATGCTGTGCAGAAAAATTTGTTTACAATTTTCCACTGCGATTTCCCCAGGAGGAAGAACCCATAGCTCATACAGAGAGAGCAAACATTAATGACACCTTCTATTCTTCTTGGAAATTTATGGCCAAGTTTCTGTTGCTCTTTCTATATTCCCATAAATATTTACTGAAAGACACCCTTGTGTTTTCTCAGATTCATCCTACTTATTTTCAGTGGGAACTAGCTTGGACTTTTTCTAAGTAGCTTATTACAGCATAATAGAAATTTTAGTTTATTTTTAAGTACTCTTTTTTAATAATACTGTCTTCACATGGCATGCAAAATTTTTTCCATTTTCTAAAAAGAGTACTAAGAATTTTTCGAATATATCTCTAGATGATAGTTTATTGCCCATACCGTATGCATGATTTAGTTTAAAAGGAACCTCATATACCCGTGATGTCCTCTGCTTGATAGAAGAATGTGAAGACCCCAATTTCGTAGTATGCTTCAGGCAATGAACCTGCTGCCTACCCTCCCTGAACGACAGCATTTACCATCACTTGTAGGACTGGGATATTTCTGTGACTGAATACATCCCCCAGTAATAAAAACAAGTTGAATGCCTTTGTTTTCCCGGGATATACTGAGAGGAGGACAAAAACCTTCATGGTTTCTTGGACTGGGATGAGTTTTTCCTGTGACCTGGGATACACCCCATGTATGCCTTCAATATGCATTTTCTGGGGAACACATTAACACTGGAAATAGGCATGTAAGAACTGACTCTGTGAGGAAGGTCATGAAATCAATCATGCAGAGCCATTCCGATGACAGCCACAGTGGACCTATTACACATTTAGAAAACAAATGCATGCTGAAACCAACAGTATCAAATAGTTTGAGTTTCTTCTTGCCATTGTTGTTTTAACATTTGGTCAATCCCTCTGATAACAGTAAGCCCCTGAATCTCCATTTATGGTAAATTCTATTAGAGCGGATCCTGCTGTTGATGAGGAGCTCATCAAAATTAGGCTTAGCTGGTGATGAACTCAACCGAGCAAGTGAAATTTTGTTCTTGTTTTTCTTTTGTTTACATGGTAACTGTCTCTTTCCTTTTCCCATACAAATAAATGTCATGTAGCTTAGATGAGATGTGCTGCCTTTTGTTTGCCAGAAGAAGTTGCTAATAACTGAATCACTTGAACACTGATATTTAGACTTTTCAACAGGAAAAAAACTAATATGCTACAGGATGAACTTTATGGCATTTGACCACCCAGTCACACCTACCTCCTAAAAATAATGAATTCTTTTGATCCTATGGTTGAGGTGATGAAGTTGTCCAAATCATCAAAATTCACTGTTTGAGTCATGGGGTTTTTTGCACCATCTCAAGAGTTTTAAACATAACCTCAGCAGCAGCCTGTTTTCGTAGCGCAGGAAGATAATTCAGACATCAAGCTGATCCTAAGTGAGTCCGTCAAATACTTTTTGAAGATAACAGTTTTGAACTGATCCTTAAACACGCAAAATCAAAATACAATTCTTTTGTTTTCACAGCAGCTAATTGCATAATGTGATTTAGCTTGAATGCAGAGAGCTGGAAAGAATAAACAAGTTAATAAGGTGCTATGGGACTTGCCTTTATGGTGTACATGTTAAGACTTGTTAAGGATAGAGGCTTAAACTAAACTGATAGATAATAGCTTCTAGAGGGTGTTTACAGCATCCAGTGTACAGGGATCCATTTCCCTCCTCGCTGATTGCACGTGTTGCTGTGGACGTAATGCAAGACACTGTTTCTGTTTCTTACTTTTTTTCCTTTGTCTCATCTGCCTGTGCCAGAACTGCTCCCTCCTTGTTGCAGTTGTTTTCTGTATCAATTGAGATGCTTAAAGAGTGTAATCATCATGGTTGAAAAATGGGTTTTGTAAGATCAGGTTGCAACAGGCTGATACAGTTCCATTTTAAATTTAAATATTAACACTGCTGAATCAAATCAAATTCCTATTGTAATGGTTATATCTTTGCACATATATGTGTATATACATGTACATATTTATGTACCTGTATGTATTTGGTTATATGTGCATATGTTTGTGAATATAAAGATATGTGTATAAAAATAAATTATATAATGGCAGAAACATGATAATAAATAGAAACTTAGCAAAACATTCATCTTCATTTACATAGAAATGTAAAAGGGGAAAGACAGAAGAGGACCTAAAAGTAAATTAGATTAAAAAGACCTTTCAGCTCAAATAATCAGTCATGCTGTTTGTATGAATACAGAAAGATTTTCGTAAGTGGACATTGAGTTATGTGCATAACCCTTACCCTTTTTGGAAACGGTCCTTCCAAATATATTTTTAGACAACTCTAGATTGAAAATCAGCCCATTTTGCTGGGGACTATGCAGTTGCATAATGTAGGTACATTACTTCAAAACTTAGATGTTTGTTTTTAAATAGAGAAGCTAGACCTCCCATTTTTCTCCTTGGCACAGCAAAAGGAAAGGGAATACCAGTATTACTGGAATTTACCTTTGCTTCCTCTTGACCATATTTTCCTTGGTGGAGGGTGTTTCAGCAGCATCTTAAAGGCAAAAATGTTCTGTCTGTTCCTCGTTTTCTCTGCCCCAAGAGCCGGGGAATTATACAGCCCGTTTTTCCAGGTCTGCATCACCCTTGTGCCAAATGATGCTCCAGGTAATTTGATGAGGTTTTGTCTGCTTACTGTCACTCAGTGTAGCTCTTCAGAGTGCAAAACTGACTCAGCCGTGCCATTTTTGACATGGAAATATTGCTTTAGTTGTGGGCCATATGATCAAGTCTTTCTTACTTTTACTGGACCCTTGTTACTGTAAAGATATACTTGTTACCAGGAGGATACTTTTGTGTGTCCTTCCATAGCATGAGATTTCTACCTTGCTGGTAAGGAAATTTACTTGTCACACCTTGGAGTAAGCATCAAATTCCAGCAGTGACATCAGGGTGATTTTCTCAGACTGATGATTAAGGGTCTACCCATCTGCTGCTGTTTATAAGCCCTCCGGGCTCATCATGTGAACTTTTTTGTTGTCTAAAGTATTCGTGTCCCTCTTGCTTCTGGAAGTAGAAGGTCTATCAAAACCAGAGCTTTTGCAAGCTGGGAATGATGTTGCTCGTCAGTGTATTTCCTCTTAGGTGCATGATTGCTTAGAATCAGGGGCATATAGGCAAAGCATTCGTTTACTCTTTTCATCAGCTAAGCTTTTGCTTTCTTAAATCCATTGCAGATAAGGCATGGAAGCTTTGTAGACCATCCTAAAACCTTTACTGACTGATCCATCCATCCATCCCATCATATCTCTGAGAAGAACTAAATAAAAATGCACTAAATGAAATCCTGTTTCATTTGCCTCCCACTTTTTAAGAGGCATACACATACTCTTCTCTCTCTCATTAAACTGATGTAATGGATGCACAGAATTATTTCAGCAGTACTAGCTTTTGGGTGAGACTGACATACTCTTTTGACTCCAGCTTTCAATTTGAGGCATTGGATCAGTTCATGAGCTCCATCTCTCAAGCAGTTCAATATTCAATAGTTTTTAGAGTATGATAGAAATTAATTGCAAAGATGAACGATATAAAATGCATGGTGGTATTTATACTTGGCATTTGAATTATAAATGAATGTTAATCATGACAATAATCATGTTCTCATCATCCTTCAGTGGTAACATTGTCATCATTGCATCTATAAACTAAAGGCCCTGTCATTTTCAACAGCAAATAACAGAGAAAATGCTCCCTGCCCCACAGCACTTGCAATCCAAATATCACAAAGGACAGGGTTATGTGCCTCTTAACCAAAGCCAGATGTTTGATTTCAAGGAGGGAATGAAAATCTATCTTCACTAGGGAATTTTTCTCATGTGGAAGGTCAGCCTGGGAGAAAGCATGCAGGAAGTTTCCCTACTGGCATTTGTGCTAATTCAGGGTGTAGAACAGATTCAGTAAGTAACCTACTCTTCACAAGGCAATAAACATTTTGAAAAGCATCTCCTTTTGAGCTTTAAATATCAACTGTCAATAGCTGTCAAGATGTGATTTTTTTTTTTCAGTTAAACAGAGTGAGATAATTTTAGTTGTGGTTTTTTGTGGTCTGAAATCTGGAAGGAGAGAAAAATCAAGAAAACTATTTTCCTGCTATTTTACAGTGCATGATCACATACTGTTCTTCACCTGAGAATGCCAAAACCTGGTGTGAAGTCTCTTTGCATTCCAAACATTGAACTTCTTTGCCACGCATCACTCCTTTTTCCTAATTAGATTTGCAAAGGTGATCAATTGTTTCTTTTACAGATTACCAAGCCAGTGATGCAATATAGTCTTTATTCCAAACTAAGCATTTAGACTTCTACTTCCCCTTTCGACACTACGGAATTGTAGAGAAACTGCCAGTGCTTATGCCAGCAGTTGATGCTGTTCAGAGGTAGGAATGATTTTCTTTTCCTGAGTACCTGGAAAAGCAGGCGATGCTATTTAACTGAGGCAGGGACTGCATGTAGGAGAGGGTGTAGAAAGAGCAGCAGCTTTCCTGACATCAAAAGTGGAAATATCAGTGCTGGGAAATTCTTCTGAGATGGAGCACAGTTCTTACCCAGGATAATGTATAAAATTCCTCACACTCCAGGCTGGAGGCTTCCTTCTGATTGCACAGTCCTGCAAAGCACCCCCCTTGCGAGACTTGTGGGCTAATATTAGACTTCCACTCTTCCATTGCTTAATTCACAGGTATTGATGGAATAAATCCTACTGGTGTGCTGGAAAATACTGAGCAAGCTGGAGCTTTGCTCTCCTCTGTTTAAGCAAAAGCTTGAACTCAACAGATGCTTCAGATGACAGAACCCACTTGGTGGGCGAAACGATGGCGAATGTGTACGTGTCAAAATGCAGAGTCAGAGCAGGATGCTAATAGCCTCCTGCTGAGTAATTCAGAGGGCGGTTTAGCCCTGTAGTGCCTTCTGGGCAAGTCTGGATGTTCAGACATGACTTGTTTCTGGCAGATGCCTGGTGCGGGGGTTCTTACAAGTAGTCTGTAATCTTTATCTGGGGGAAGGGTATGAGCAAGGGCATGGAAAACCCAAAGATCCTTTGATTTTAATCACGCTAATGATTTAGTATCAATCTCAAAGCAGAAATAATTTCAAAACAGCAGTTACACTTGACAGCAAGCCAAGATTTTATTAAAAAGAAAAAAAAGAGAAGCATTTCCTCACTGTATACAGTGAGATCTCTGAAAATACCACTGAATTTTCTGCTTGTTCAGATTTCCTCAGCCACGCAGATTTGGGTTGATAACTTGTCTTCATTACATTTTGGCAAAAGGATTAAAAGTCGTCTTCTTTCAGCCCAAGCTTCCCTTTACCCCAAACTTCCACTCCATATGGTTTTTAATCATATAGTGGTTTAGTCATTTGGTGTTTTTCTGCCCACTTAAAGAGCTCCCTGCCTCCCATGTACTTTGTAATCCAGTATTTGGGTTGATCAGAATTACAGGTATTAATAGGTAGAAAAAAAGAAATTATATACCTTTCCAAAACAACTTCCTGCATTCCTCCTTCTAAACAAACCTATTCAAGTGCTTGTACCTTCTGACCAGGTTAAAATATGCTGAGGTTTTTTTGCAAACCTGTCTTAAAGTCCTTACTCAGTATTCACACAGTAGGAACGAGGTGCTGCCACTTGCCTTGCCTGTATAGTAGGTTCCCTTAGTCCAGTGTTTCTGCTTTGAAAGGCTCCTCTTCTTTCATGAGCTCCTCTGCTTTTAATTGAGCTGGCTGAGGAGTCTACAGAAACAATTTTCCTTTAGGTCCTTCAAAGTGAGTATCTTCATATAAGCATTTAAATCTAATGCATCAATAAAAGCTCTTACACAAATTGTGAAACATTATCAGTGGTTTGGACAACAGATTGTCTTCTGCAATGATTTAGAAAAATCTCTCATCAGAAACGTGTGCTTGGGTCTGTGTGTATATGTCTGTATCTCTTGACTGGAAGCTAAGGGCCAAATCTTACGCTGGCTAACAGTGAAAACCACATTGTGTATTTCGGTTGCTTTATTTTGTACTTCAAATCTGCTTGACAGAGGCAGGCTTTGCATGTGTATGCAAGAGATGGATTCACAAGGGGAACTGCCAGTTGCATGCACAATCCTCTCCTCCTTTCCATCCCATCCATATCCTGGCTGTATGTCAGATGAGTTTAAGAGGGATAAGAAATGGGAAATCATCCTTTTTCCAAGAGGAGAAGCAAGTGCTTTCAGTCAAAAATTAGGGTTACAGGCAGCAGCACTGGCACAACCCAGTGAAGCTTGGCCACATCCATGGGCTGGTCACTGTTGTTTGCAAGATATTGCTGTTCTTTAGCCCTGTGGCATTGGGTCAGCATGGGAATGGGGGCAGCAGGAAAGCGTGAGATCGGTGTTGGGGCTGAGTTCCCAGCCCTTCATTGCAGGGAGCTGGTGGTCCAGCCAGCAAGACAGAGCGAGGAGGGGCTCTAGTCCCATCACCAAAGTGCACAGGCCAGGCACAATAGTCTGCTGAATGGGACCTTCAGGTGGACTTGGCCCTTACACCCCATGGAGGAATGCTGAGCAGCAGACCCTTTGACTTCTCTTCCAAGTAAGCCTTCATAGAAAATGACAATACCCACTGCCCAGACTGCTTTCTTTCAAAAATGCCCAGTTTAAGAGTTAAAACCAAGCAGCATACTATGAAATGTCTTAGATAGGATTTACATCCCTGCAGTGCTGCTAAATCATATATGAGGTGTGATCAACAGTCTCATCTGGTACCAAACTCGGTGTTGCGAATGGGACCGTGCCATCAAAGCACTGGAGCAAACAAGAGTTTCTCTATGCTGAGATTGCACAACTAGCACTCAGTTGGAGGAGCAAGGCCAGGCAGAGGCTCAGCATGACCTCTGCTTGACTCATATTTTTCCTCCTGTTACCAATAAGAACTTTTCCCTCATGAGTCACTTTAAAACAGTTTGTCCGTGTTCAGGGAAAAAACACGACCCAGAGATTTTCCTGAGGAACAGTTTATTGGTGAGACAGAACAAATCACTGACTGCAGTCAGGAACTGTTCTGCTTGCACAGTTGAGCTAATTAACTCTTAAGGCTATAAGTGAATGGGTTTTTTACTGTCATTTGTGTATGTCCCTTCATCTTTAATGCGTTTTTCTCTGAACCACATTAGTGAAATAAGCAAGTGTACTAATCCATTTTCTGGATGTGTGTCTGAAGCTCAGGGAAATGAGGACCCTTTCTAAAAATTGCCAGTTTAGCAGTTAGCCATCCTAACATAGTGTATGCTATGCTGATACAGTGATTTTTCTGTTCTACCTTTTTTCTCCGTTAAAATAAGCAAAAGCATATTTTTTAGTATTGTAGTTGTGATTTTCCTGAGGTCTGAAATAGTGGGCTTTCTGTCACCATCATGACTTCACTGCAGTGGCAAATTTGACCTATGTGACTTGCTTGTGGCTGCACAAGAGGTCTGTGGCAGGGGCAGGGAATTCAAGGCCCTGGTATTGTGGACTAGCATTTTATCTCTGAGAGCTAAATAGTTAAAATTTCTGAGAAGTTCAGTTCTCTGTGGGGAGTAGACAATAAGGTGTCCATTATATGTATTGATTTTCAGAAGCTGGAATAAGTTTGTATTCTGATGGCGGGAGTGATTTATTTTGTTTTGTCTTTAGCTGCAAAAAGGTTGCTTCTGGCTAAGTCAGCCTGTTCCACTCTTCTAACACCTTTTGGCCTTGCTGACCAATTCAAGACAGTTTTGACAGATCAACTGCAGGCTCAAAGGCAATTAAGTTTCTGCAGGCTTTGCAAAGATCAGGAGTGAAGATGAAGGAAACCTTAGGAATGCCCCACTATGGGAAAGACTAGTTTGAACTCAGCCCTTAATAAACATCTGAAATGTCACAATAGGGGCACTTTTTAAGACTGCCCTGACAGTGTGACGAAATTCACTGGGAGTCACAGGCACCAGGCAACACAATCATGGAGCAGAAATTAAGTCTCATCTGAACTTCTTGTCACCTTCATTGGCAGCTAGCAGAATGGTTTTGACTTTGTGTTCCTGATCTGGATCAGTTTATTTCCACTGTGAGAACCAAAGGACGGGTGGCACCTCCATCCATTTCCACGGTCTGCTGTGGCCATAGTCTGGGCTTTCTCAGACTGACAGGCTGTAATCAGATTGAAATGTGGGAGTCTGGAAGAGGTATCTGGGAAAAATTTACTGACAGCTGATTTTGAGAGGCCAGGTTAAATGATTTAATGGTTCCCAATCTTTACATCCTATACATCTGCGGGAAGGCATGCTGGCTTCTGGAGCACAAGACAGCTTTTGTTAGATTCCCATACTGCCCAAATGCACAGTTCTGTTTCCTCAGTGCAAAGCAGTCTGTCTTGAAATGTCATCACCATTTTGAGCATCTGAAATAGTGATTATTTAATTAAAGAAATGCAAAGCAAAAAGAAATGTTCCAGCTACCGACCTTTCTGTGTCAAACTCCGAGACTAAAGAAGATCAGGATCTTCTACATGACTAATTAAATCAAAAGTGATTTGGTCTGAGGAAATAAATGCCTAAAAAGTATGATGGGAAAGCCTGCTGCCAGCCACAATATTCCAATTACTGATAGTACAGGCTAGGAGAGTCAAATCCCATTTCTAAAAATCTGCTTCTTGATGAATGGATTTTGACATGGCTTTTGTTGCACTTCTTTGTATAAATTGGATACTTTAGATCCATTCAGACATTACAAGTGAAACTGCAGAAAATATAAAGAAGATTTCCAGGAGAACTATCAGCTGCAGATGACTGGACCAGGAGAACTATGATGAGCTCCTTCCAGGGCAGAGTCCAGCACCACACAGTCAGGTTTTTTATTCCACTAAACATCTCCTTCTCTGTTCCTCTCTCCATTGACCTTCCTCATCACTAGAACAAGCGTTTCTACTGGGGTCCTAAAAATCCACCAAATTGAAAGGAATAAGGAAAAATGACCAACAATTTATCTATGAAATATGCCAATGGTTACTAAAAATATAATTGTATGTAATCAGCTGTACATGTCCAGGTGGTCAGTTTTCCACAATGGTCGATGAATCTATTTAGTTTCCCTGTAGGAGACTCTGTATTAACTTGTACTGCGTAAGTGCAAGTCATTACAGCAGCTGCAAGAATATGAAGAGCACATGCTACTGCCTAGGATGTAGGGCGTCAGCTTAAACATACTGCAGGTAATGCAGTGCAAGAATGTGTCTGAAAGATGTGAATGTGGCTGTACAGGACATAGGATGCATGCTTAATCGCCTGAGTGGTCTCTTGCAGTATCTGCATTGCTAAAAAGTAAGTTGCTGTGTGCCTAACTGATTGTAACTGAAAAAATACTGCAGATGTGAATCAGAACCTGAAAGAATTTGCAAATTGCACAGTAAATCCTGAAATTATGTATCAGTTTATTGTTTGGACTAAACACCCACTGACTTTGCTTAGAGTTTCATTTGAAAGGGAAATTCAGAATAATCTGCATTTAGGAACTGTTTCATTCACTACTGCAATAAAGTTGCAACTCACTGTTAGTTGCCTCAGCCTGAACATAAGCCTGTGACAGCTGCCAGCACTAAAACTGAGTCTGGGCAAACCTTAATTTTCCTTCCCCCTCCCCGCTCCGCTTTTTTTTTTTTCCTTTTTTTAATTTCCTCCCTCCACCCCCATCCCCACCCCCCCGCTGGGGCCGGGGGCCATCCCCACCCCCCCGATGGAGCTGGGTGTTTTCTTTTCCAGTCCAGAAGAACAGCTCACAAGTGCCTCAGCCCTACATGGAGCTCTGGCTCTGCCCTCTGCCAGAGGATCTGAACCATCCTGTGACTCCCCTGTCAGCCCTACATGTTCTCCAGGGCCCCACCTCTCCTGTCTTGTGAGTGCCAACACGGTGATTGCCCAACAGTGTTTTACAGAAGTGATATTACTGATATTCTGAATGTACACGAATGAGAGAGTTTGTGGTTTCAGCTCCCTTACATCTGTCTCTTTCATCCACATGAAATTGTCTACAGTACTGTAATATGTATTTAAGTGCTGGTTGCCTCAGCTCCAAGAACTGTACCTGTCATTTTTAATACTTCAATGTCAGCTCCTCATAAAATATTGTGTTTGCTCCTTTTCTTTGCGTGAGCCAAGTGATATTGCACTGAAGTTACTGTCCTGCATTGTGAAGCTGCAGGCACATCTATCTTGGGAACATGTCTTCATGATTTACACAATGAAAAGGGATTTTGGTTTCTCAAATCCTGTGATTCATGCCCTGCCTAATATAAGGTTCTTGTTTCTCTAGCATTGCTCTGGTTTATGTGATGCTGCAATTGCAATGAAACAGGGAGTGAAACAGCTTGAATTCAGGATAAAACATCAACATAGTCATTTACTTTTAGTTTGTTTTCAAGGTACAGAATTAAAGACCTACAAAATAGTATCACCTGATGTGTGGACAGAAAAGAAACTGAAAATACATACACCTGACATTCAAGTTACGTAAATCTGGCTCCCAGCTGTCAGGTCTTCAAGGTGCGAGAGGGAATAGGCGCTCAGAAGGATAAATATGGACTAAACCAGCGATTTTGAAATGCTTCTCAAAGTCAGGCAGGAGGTGGGGATCCAAGCTGAGCAGGCAGAAGCGGCAGGTTCACTGGGGAGAGCACGAAGGAGAGAGCAAAATTCCCACTGGAGCCTCTTGTTTCTGTTGCCAGTAGCTACTGCTCACCTGAAAAAGGTAAAAAACCAAAGCACCTTTTCTCCTAATCCAAAAGCCTACATGAAAGTACAGTCAAGCTCTACCACCTTGGAAACAAAGCAGTAAGAAGTGCTTATCCAAGACAGGCATTGCAATGGCCAGGATCACTCTTATTTCTGTTCTCATCCTCTGGGCAGCCACACTACAGGGAAAGGGGAATGAAATTACAGGTGAGTGTTGCAAACCTGGTCAGAGGATCATGCCTCTTATGTAGGATGGCTTAGTTTGGATGTGGGATATCTCTTTATTTGAAATAAACCAGCCAAGGTGTCCAGTCTCCACAGAACTGGCAATGTCTCAGTGGCCATTTAAGAATCCTCTGCTGATAATTAAACAAAGAAAATCCAACAAAGCCAAAATACAACCTTTGTCTCCAACTCCTCATCCCCAGGCAAAAGCCTTGTCATTTCCTTTGTGCCAGAAATGAATGAGTAGGATTGTTGCTTAGTGTTCAGTAATGCGCGAATTTTAATGACAATTCTCCTTAAAATTATCTTCTGGAGGAAATTATGTAGTAATGTACCTGGCAAATTCCTAGAGATGCATAAAATGAAACTGTAGAAGACAACTTTCATCTATGGTATGGGCTGCAATTCGGAAAACCCAAAGCCAATTGCTAAATTGTAACTGCTAAATTAAATCCTAATTAGTTCTTAATTTCTGGTTGTATTTATTTACATGTGATTTCTGGCTGCTTTTTGTTGCATTTTTTACTGAAGTTATTTTGCAAGTCTCAGTTAAAATACAAACCATATTTCTTAAGGACTTGCAGACTTTTCTGTTACTCTGTTAAAATCATAGCTGA
The DNA here is from genome assembly GCF_000696875.1 of Nestor notabilis. NCBI lineage: Eukaryota > Metazoa > Chordata > Aves > Psittaciformes > Psittacidae > Nestor > Nestor notabilis. The sequence goes on along the minus strand of NW_009913553.1, from coordinate 42,286 downwards.
AAAAGAGGTTTCTATAGCCTGGGGATCAGCAGGACCCCCATTCCAGCGTCATTTAAAAGCAGTGATATTGACATTAAATGGAACTTGGAATACCCAGAAAAATTGAGCCCTTAATCCATTTTTCTTCGTGTCTTGGAGTCTTTACCTTTTAAAACTGAATTATGAACCTGTTCCAAAAGATTACTTTTAATGTTAAGCCAAGACAAGAAAGAAGCTTGTCTTTGGCTCTAGCTGTTCTCCCGTGAGATTTTATAGATCCAGCTCACAGTGGCTTTCCTGGCACTTGAGCAGTGAGGTTTCCAGAACTGCAACTAAGAGTGGTATAAATTCTATCAAGCAATTTTTATTGCTGATTTTTTCGATCACGCTCTCAGTTGTGATCTGGGTTTGGCCTTCAGTTATAAGCAGCCTGCTCCCATGCAGACTTTTGTTTCAGCCCTTCCTCTCAGTATTTGTTTCTATTAACGAAGTATTTGCTCTAATTGTTCTTGCTGCTGCTTGACACAAAATTTATACTTTTCCTGATAGTGCTGAAAGCTGGTATTTGCTAATTAAAAAGTCCAGAGATGATAGGTGTAACATAGCCCTGCTAATGTCAGGTGAATGCTTTACAATTTACTTCAACTTTGTGTTGCTGGAAACAACAGCCAGTGCATTTTAATTGCATTTGATAGTGCCATAATCCCGTAGATAGGAGTAATGAGAACAGAAAGCCAATTTGCTAAATAGCCCAAATTGATCTAGCAGGAAACTGCTGTCAGCAAATTGAACTTTGTGAGTGTCAAAGCTTTTTTTAAAGTGTATGGGAATGATGGAGGATGGTAAGGTTGGTGGTGCTGCACCTTTCCCTGTCACCTTCTGCCTAACCTCTTTTTTTTGTACCACCATAGCCATATCTCAGACGTTCTCTTTTGGCTTTGGCAGCTTCATCCTATACCTAGTATCAGTGTTTAAGTATGAAATGCAATTTCATATCTGCTCTGACAGCTGTAGCTTCTAATTATAAACTGTGTCTAATTCTACACCATTTTATTCTCAGTTTCATACCTGTATTTATGTTGCACATTGCTCTAGAGCCTAAGACAGCTCATCTGACACTGGAATTTTTAGCTTTCCAGTACTATGCCCTTGCTGTAGCCTCAGCTCTGCATGGACAACATGAACCCTCAGTGCTCTCAGTTGTTCTCTTCCAATGCCTGCTTTGCTCTAGCCATGCTAATATGTGAGCTCTGGGGAAATAGAGGGATCATAGCAATGAAGAACCATGCTAAACTGTTCTTCTTTTCCTGCCCTACCCTCCTCTAACAGTATTTTATACTATAACAGTATTATTTCTTCATACAATAGTTTATTTTTCTCATTTTCATAGGACAAAATTTGACCTGCTCCTCCCACCTTCCCTGATCACTGGCAGATGCCTGTGCACTTCCTCTAGATAAAAGTTAGATCCAAAATGATTTAGGTATTCTTTCCATTCCATTTTGGGTATTTAGCAATTTTTGTCCCAGGCTAATGTCACAAAAAAAAAAAAAATCTAATATGAGATTTTTTTTTCTTTTCTTCCCATGCCTACATGCCTGGAAGCATTTGCTGGGATAGGTATTCTTGGAGCACTATTAACATGTGGCAAGGCAATGCTTTACAAAATGTAATGACAGCTACCTGTTTCTTGTAAGGCACTTGTGCAAATGCACTGGATTAAAGCAGCCCTTGATTTCTGATTCCTGCTCCAGAACCCACTTTTGTTCTCTTTTCCCCTCTCCCAGAGGAATGTGCTAACCAGGGAGGGAGGCCACATTACTTTTGCTGGCTCACTTCACCTTCTGTTCCTTTCTTCACTGTCACTTATGTGCCGTGGTTGGATATGGGGTTTCAAACCTCCAACCTGGTCACTGGGGTAATCTCCTGGGTCAGGCAGGGTGTGGGTTTCAGCCCCTCAGCTTGAGACAGGCTGGGTGCCTTTCTTCCTGCCCCTCATGACCATATCCTTTCACTCTACTCTTAAGGACAAAGAACAGCCCTGGTGCTTTTTAGGGACATGAAGACCTTTCAGCTGCTGCCTCTGGAGTTAGCATCAGGGACCAGACACAGAGATGCTGGGCTTGATGCCTGCTGAGCTGCTGTAAGCAGCAGCACAGGCCTCCCTGGAGCCTGCTGGGAAGTCTCTTGCTCTCACATGTGTTCTATGTAGCATGCCCCGGCATCCAACTCTGCCTTTTGCTGCCAGAGGAAGGCATGGATGGGTTAGGCAGAGCAGTGCTGGGTTCCCAGGGGCACGATGTTCTCTCTGGGTCTGGTCAGATGCAAGTTACTCATGCTGGGGGTGGTCTGTGGTTAGTCCCATCCCCCTCTCCTCCCTTTTGCAACTCCAAAGTGCTTGTCAACAGGCAGGTGCCTGTGCCCCTATTTGGGAATTGCACCAAGAAAATCCATTTTTCTTCATAGCCTTTTGGACATCTAAGGCACGGGATGTCTTTCAGGCTGTTCTTATTCAAACTAGGATTAGGGCTAGAGGAAGACCACTTGGGTAACTCAGTTCAACCGGCTTGAGGGATTTATAGATACCTATGGTATCTATATTAGATACCATATGACATCTATAATAGATACCTATGGTATCTATTCCATGCTTCCTTCTGGACTGTCCTTGCACTACAAATGGATCATCCTGTTCAAAGCTTTTACAAGTCCTGCTCAAATTGTGCATATATCTTTTGTCTAGCTGGGCAGCTAAACATGATAAAAGCATATGATTTCTGAGAATTTGACAAGTTGAGTGTTTTGGTTTTTTTCTCTCTTGAATTGTTTTTACATGTTTCAACTTTTTATGCAGGAGATAAGTTGTACAAATAAGATAAGATGTAAATATTTGAACTGTATACTCACTGTGTATACTGCATTAGCTTCAGTCTCTCTATTGACTGGCCCTGATCCCCTCAGAAATAACAGTCCTGCCATACTTGAATCTCTGCAGCTAATTCATATTTATCCTTATTAAAGTTTCTTTTGCTTTGTCTAAATGATGACAGAGGTATTTTAATTTTATCCCATTTATTTCCCAAATGGGACACAGCGTGACTCAGTCCCTCTGGCTTCTATAGCATCTGATTAGGAAACAGCCTGATGTTTGCGACATGATTGTAGGTTGCTTACTTGTAACTCTTAAATTCCATCTGGTTTTGTTTCTGTTGTTGTGGTTTGGTTTCTTTATGTTGTTTTCTTTTTCATTCC
>NW_009913553.1:0-39024 GCF_000696875.1 Nestor notabilis | reverse complement strand
TTTTAAGTAAAGCATGCCTTGGGCGACATGGTCTAGGGCGAGACATCCCTGCCATTGGCAAGGAGTTGGAACCAGATATCTTAAGGTCCTTTCCAACCCTAACTATTCTATGATTCTGTGTAACAAATTCACTCCTTACCACCACTGGTTTCAGAACTTCAGAAATTGAGTCCCATTCCCAGACCTGTGTGAAATTATATGGTTAATGAAGTTATCAATGACTTAATTTATACTGAAGTCAATGAACCACTGCACCTCTGAAAGGGTCTGTTTGATATGGTCTGTTACAAATGCAGATAGGCAACATAGAAGCTCCAGGAATACCTTTTGTGTCAGATACCTGAAAGTCCTTCCCAGGGATGTATGTACCCAGTTTTAGCCTAGCAGGACAATGTCTGAAGGATGCCTTATTCCAGACATCTACTGTGACTCATCTGCCCATGAGACCCTTGGGCTTTGCTCCCTTCATAGTTGGTGAAGAAAGATGAACACTTTGGCAGCATGAGCCTGGAGTGGACATGTAAAGTACTTGGATGAGTCTGCCCTGAAAGTGCCTATTCTGCTCTACTTTCAATTTCTATTAATGTATTTTAATACAATTAATGTATATTAATTTCCATTGAGTATTTGAGTTAAATTGCCCTTTTTCTGCTTTGCACCTGAAGACACTGAGAGCTCCTTGAATTTTCTGCCAATCTGCATCCTTTTATGACTGAAGTGATGCCTATGACAAGCAGTCACTACTAATTCTTTCTTCTGTCCATTTTCTGAAGTGATGGTCTTCCTAACATCAGCCTTACTGTAGGTTCTGTCACTGCTTTCTCACACAGTATTTTTAACTAGATACTGCAAGGAACTTATACTCTGGGGTAACAAGTTAGTGCTGACCCCTTTCTTCCTATCTTTTTTTTCCCTCCCTAGAAAAAGGCCTCTCTTTGCTAGGATACCATCTGTGCAACTATAGCCTGACCAGAAATGTGGTTAAAATGGTTGCCTACCAAAAGTCCTATGAGAAAAGCACTTCTTGTGGAGGATGGATACCGTGGATGGTGTGTCCCCGGACATACTATAAAATGCAGTATCATACTGTTGAAGTCCCTGAAACCATCACTCTTACAGATTGCTGTGAAGGATATGAACAAGTTGGACTCTACTGCTCTTTGGGTAAGTTTTAGTCAGATTAAGAGTTGAAATAAATGATTGAAGAGGACTCACTTGAACTGAGAGGCTTAAATGTTTAATTCAGTTCTGGGCAATAAGTTCCTGTTCACTGAAATGACTGAGTCTGCAAAAATCTACAGTAAACTTGGTCCAACATGGTAAAGAGTAGATAAGAAAGACTAATGCTCCTAATTCTTGCTCTTTGCCACCCCTAGCCACAAATTCACTGAAGTTCCAGGTAAGCATGAAGAAGACAGCTACTTGCTACTGCTACAAGAGCTCATTACTTGTCCCAGTTCATGTCAATCTCTGTGGCCAAGTGCAGTAACTCGTGCAGCCTTGCCTGGTGCTGTGTCTGCTCTGATCGTGCTTGCATTTACAATTGGAGTTTTACTCTCAAAAGTAATTCAGGATGCACTTGGGATAACATCTCCTTTGTTTTGGAGCAGGGTCAGTTCTCAGGATGCAAACCCAATTTTGGTGTTAATTTAAAACAAACTGTGGCCTCCTGGCAAGTTTCTACCAAGTGCTTTCCAATCAAAACTACATTAAGGCCCATTTTCTTAAGGCTTCCAAGGGGTATGTTGGAGGTCTGGAAACTCATGAAAGTTTTAGTGGATCTGATCTAACTAACCTGTGAGTTTTAACAAGATTCTACTCAGGAAGGCTTAATTATCTTTGACTCAACTCATGATGGAAGCTTTTTCTTCTTCCCACATCAAGGCTACCAGTTGTCAATAAGAAATTACCAGTTTTAGCAGAACTTGAGATGTAGATGGAAGGGATTCCTTGGGGAAAAAGAACTTTTTTTTTTTTTTAAATAGATAAAGCCACATGCTTTTAAGCTGAACAGACATCTTGGGTTAGCTAGGCCAGGACTGGGCTGTCCCAGCATCCAAAAAGTTCTGCAGGACATAATTTTGTCTCCTATTTTTGGTATGACATTGCATTTTTTCCATTTCCCCTTTTCAAGTTATGGTTCTGGTACACATAGTCACATCACTGTAACAGGAGGTTGAAAAGGAAAGGTCCTATTGCAGCCTTGGCCCTTCCTTTGGGTCATAAGACTTTTGTGACTCAGACCTGTGGGAATGTCCCCAAACCCACTCCATGGGTATGAGCCATATGTTTTGTCACGGGATCTGTCCAGAACAATGTGTTCATCCTACTTTTAAGTTGTTTCAGAGCATTGGAAAACGAATCTCCAAAGAATTTTTGCCAGGCATTTTTTCAACAGTTACTGTAGAATATTGTGTCTCACAGGAAAATATAACAGAAAGATGGGAAGACAGAAGCGACCATTGTATTTTGCTTGTTCTTAAAATGATTTGCTAGAGAAGAGAAATGAAAGCATAATTAGATACACATCATTGTTAATGTATTGTACCCTGACAAATAACTGTGTCAGCTAAATGCTGAAGAGTCACTACCTAGTTACGGTTGTCTCTATTTTCACATGAAACTCTATGAGCGATCATGATTTTCAAGGTGTTTCAGAGCCTCTGAAAATCAAGACCATCTTCTTGGGTGGAAAAAAAAGTCATCCTGGCAACACTTTAAGTGTTTTTTCCCAGTATAATTCTATGCCTTTTAAAAGCATATGTATGGATATTTTAGGCTTGAGAGTGGTTGATGAGCTTGTTTCATCTAACATTAGTAAATCTGTACATCTCCTGTAAAGCTTAGCTGAAGCATTTCTGCTCTGCCCTTGCCACATTGTTTTTGAGCACTCTGGGCAGACGTGTCTATGAAATGCTGTGGTCACCTTGACTGCTTTCCCTGTCAAAGTTAATTTGGGAATATTTTAGACCATAAAAGGATTCGTATGGATTCTATGTGATTTCTGTGTTTACATTATTGGTATCTTCGCTTTTCAGGGCATTAGTCATAAATTCTATGAATGGTAATGCACTGTCTAGACACAGTCTTAAATAAATGATGAGAAGAGAAACTGGAACTGCTGAAATCACTGCACAGCTTGCTGCTGAACTACTGCTATTTTTCTCTTGACGTTATCCATGTTGGCATGCTCTCTATCCTGCTAGGAGTGGAAAGGTTTCCATGACCTTTCACAGCAACCTGCTCCTGGCCATTCCCCATCTCTTCTTCCTAGAAGGAAACATTTACTCCTGCCTGGGATGTGGCAGGCCCCACTTTTCTTATTTCTTTACTGTTGGGAAATAATGTCTAGGTCATTAGTCCAGTTACTCTGGTAGTTCTTACTATTTGCCTGTCAATCCATTAGAATAATATTACACATGCACACAAACAACTTTTTTAAAATAAAAATTGAAAAGAAGTTAAGTATCTAAAAGTTAGGAAGTACTAGAATTAATTTTAAAGGTAGAATTAAATAGGACAACCCATGTTTCCTCTCCTTGTGCCTATGCATGCAGGTTAGTAAACTCTCTTAATTACCTCATCTGGTACTGTGTTGCTCTGAGGACCACATTTCCCTAAGGTGATCAGGGATGATGGAGCCTCTCTAAGGAGCTCCCCAGCAGCGTGTTGTCCTGGCATCCTCATTCAGTGTGTGGTGCAAGGCTCTGCTGAGCCTCTCTCTCAGCAGAAAAATATTTATCATGTTTTTAGGTGAACCTTGGGGCAATTCACATACAGCAATTTGTCCTCATAAAGCCTGTGGGAAGGGAGGGAGGTTCTCTCTCTTTCACAGCTGTGCAACTACCTGTGGAGAAACTGAGATCAAATAATTTCGTGTGCCCACTTTCAGACACCTATGGTGTGGTTTTATTTTTTTATTAAATTTATTTTGATTTCTACTTTCAGAGTGCTTAGTGCTGCCTTTAACAATTTGTGTGGTTGGAGCACAGAGCCTCATGTCCATGGTGACTCTGAGCAGTCCTCCAACTGCTAGGCACGTCCCAGGGCTGCAGGACCTGTGAAGCCCATGGCTCTGACAGGTTGTTATGAGTTTGTTGTACAAAACTTTCCCAGCATTTTGCAGGATTTTTTATTAGGTAGAGATAGGGTCCAGTTCTCCAGGCTAGTTTCCAGCTGCTTAATGAATGGTATGGTTACTTCTGGTGACTGGTTTGCTGCCCACCTTCCACCTTACTGCATAAGATGAAAATAAAAAGCTTTCTTATCTGCCATCCAACCCTCTTTGGTCCCCAGCTATAGAGTAAAAGAGTGCAACAGCATGCAATGAAGGCTGGCTTTTAAGCATGTATATACAAAAATACCTTGAAATAAGAAGGCCCAGGCAACCTGTATCCTGGAGCTTCATGACTTGAGAGTACTTGATTTAAACAGAGTATGCTTTGTGTGCATAACTTCCTATGTTTTTCAGGAAAACAATTGTAAAGTAAAAAGCCCTTTCATTTTAGGTATCCAGGTAACTCCTCAGAGGGGAGGGGCTGGGACCTTCCAGAGCCTGCGTGCTGATGTTCTCGTGCTGAGTCTCACCAGAGCAATGGGGAGCTGTGGCATGGTTGTCTCCCCTGCTTGGGCAGTGATGTCACCAGGGACATGAGACCAGCACTGCAGCATCAGCCTGGAGTGGAAAGGTGCCAGAATTCACCCAGAAGCAGGTGTCTCTGGCTGCCCTGCAGTTTGGGTCTCTTCTGTCCCTCAGCAGCTGCAGAAATGGGATTACAGGTGTCCCTGCCTATGGGGTCTGCTCCTGCTGAAGAATTGTCTTGTCCTTTTTTGAGCCCACTGAAGCTGTCTGTTTCCACATGCCGTGTGCCAACAAATTGCAGGTCACTCCCATTTGCGTAAAGAAGTGTGTACTTTCACCCATTTTATTACTGTGGGCTATGGTGAATACCAGATCCACTTTCACCTTTCATCCCTGCCTTTGGGATTTAGTAAACCTCAGTCACATCCCCTTCAGCCTTCCCCTCTACACAGCAAAATATCCCAGCCTTTTCAGTAGTCTTTCCTTGCAAATTATCTGCTTCAGTCAGTTACTCACCTCATGCCTTTCATGACTTCATCAACCCCAGGGGGAACAGGGGTTAATGCAGTCATCCATTTTTTCCCCCTGAGTTCTATCCAAGTTGCAGGCTCACCATGGGTTCCTGCCTGCTCTCCACTGATTGCCAATGTGAGCACCAAGTGGGCAGAACACATGGCATGGTGACACCGGCAGGATGAACCCACTGGAGGTGGCAGTGGTTAGATTTCATTAAATTTCTTCCAGCATGCACAGACTGTTTTTGTGCTTCTAAGGCTGTGTTCCCTCAATGTCCAACAGCTGTGTCCTTGATGAATTTCAGCCCATGGCTTCTGAATATGTCCTAGTGAATGATATGGCTTTTCATAGGGAAGAGTGTTAAATACTTGTTAGATGCTGACACAGCACATCCTGGCACTGCCCTCCATCCCAGTTAACCCCTGGACAGGCAATAGGGATGGAAAATATCGAACGGAGCAGGTAAAGTCTAGCAGTGCCCAGAGACCCTGTAAACAGGGTCATATGATGAAAACCGCCAGTCTGCCTTTTTAACAGGCTTTGCCAGCAGCCCCTGGTTTGTCTCCACCTTCTGATGCCTGAGATGAGTGCAGGGTGTTGGTCAAAGGCTCTGCTGCACCCTTTGGATGAAACCTGTCCCTTCCAGGTGGAAGGAGAAAGAGGAAGGGGGTTACGGCTGAGCTAATGGTGTTCTTCAGCATCTATTTCCTGGGAGATCCACCCACCCTGCGGTCACAGCAGACACGGTGGCTTCCATGCAGGCAGGCTGGTAACTGACCTTTCATTGCTAAGCGCTGGGTGCTACATTTCTGCTTCTGTACATTTATGCGAATAACAGAGGAGAAAAGCTTGTACTTTATCCAACTGACAGAGGAGCTGGCTGGCTTGCTTTCCAGTGCTGGCACTGTTGCTTGGTAGGTGACTGTCCCAAATGTGATTGAAGTGGAGAACATAAATTGAATTTCAAAGTGCATCTGGCACAATTAGGCAGAAATGTGATGTGAATCCATCTGTTTCCACTGATGCGAAAATGATGACCTTTTGATTTTAGATAAAAGGCTAGTGTGGCACTCAGCCAGGATTCAATAGTGTTTTCTGAGATTGCATGTGACTCATTAAACCTTTTACACTGCAGTTAAACATGCCAAAAAAAAAAAGACCTAGGTGGAAAAAAGCGGCTTTGAACCTCAAGCCTGCTTGAACTGCACCAGAACCTCAGAGCCAGAGGAATTTACATGTTTCAGTCCAGCTTACCAAGATCCACCTGGTTTGAATAGTAAGGAGCACTGGTGATGTACTAGTATTGCAAAATGCCTTGGTGCTCATGTCCGTGCAAGCTCCCAGTGTGAGAGGCTGCTTAGCCTCCCTGCTCAGGAAGCTAGGATGCAGCAATTACATGAGAATGTGAATGTGTGGGAGACTCATCTAAGGGCAACTGAGGCCATATCACACCTTATTGTGTCTTTAGACTAGAAATCAGGAAGAGGCTTTCTAGTAGTAGAACCTGTTTGGAGGAACAGCCCATAGTGCCAGCCCCAGAGCCAGTAGCAAAGGTTTCTGGTCCATGCTGGGAGGCAGAATAGGACGGCTGGGGCTTGCTGGACCCAGAAGTAACTTGAGTAAGGTTGCATGGGTTTGAGTTTCCCCCATCCTCCCACTGCAAACCCAGGCCTTTGATTCAAATTGATTTTTGGTGGCAGAGTTGGTCATGGGGAAGGTTGAGGAGGGCAATTATTTACATTTTTGTTTTTCTCCTGGCTGACTTTATTTGCCCAGATCAAGAGTTTGTAGGACCAAAAATCTGTAGGTTCAAAATGAATGGAAAAGAGAAATCTTTGAGGTGGATTGGAAAGACCAGACCTGAGCATTACTTGGAGCTATGTTCAAGAGTGTGGGTGAAAGTAATTTTTGTAGAGCTTAGAAATATTTTCTCTTTTCCTGCGGCAAAGAGTATGCGCTGCCATTGAACCAGGGCCACTGTCTGCTCTTGGCTTGGGAAACAGCAACCTTCTGCATTAGCTACCCTCTCCACAAGGCTGTCCAGCATGGGCTACTGACCTCCTGGCGTGGCTGGCTGATACAGAGCACGTGCTGCCAGGCTGCAGACCACAAGCTCAGTTCTTCTCTCCTGGCCCTCTCTGTAACCCAGTTACGTGCACATGAGAACAGCATTGTGTTTCCACTCTCATTTTCGACTACTACAACTAATGGTTAACTTTGTTGTAACAAAAGATTAAATGAAAACTCCTGATTTCTAGCTCAGAAATTACCTGTTTCCTTTGCTCATTATATAGTATTTGTATTAGTCATAGCTGACATCAGGTGCATTTTCTGTTTTGCAGTGCTTCTAGTGTCACCACATTTAGAAACACTCTCTCTCACTCTTCCCTGCCCCCCCCCATCTATCCATCATTATCAATGGAAAATTATAAATTAAAAATTTATTTAACAGAAATTTCATGATCAAGAGAGAAACCTGAGAACATTCACACTCTTGAAATGAAATAATGGTATTTTAGGCTGCTATTTTCTCCCCATGAAAACCTCAGAACAGACGCACTTCTAAAATGAGGAGGAGGTGTTTGATATAAATTCAATTGCACAGTTTTATGGAAATATTTTTCTGTATTTTTGTTCTCATAAATGTTTTTGTTATTTAGCACTCAATAGATCCAGTGTATTTGCCTCAAGACCTGGTTCTTGTCCAATGGAGAATATGGAAACATCTGATTACCCTTGCACTTTCGATACTGAATGTCCAGGGCTTAAAAAATGCTGCAACTCTTCCAAAGGAGCAGGCTGTGTGGATCCAGTGCCAGAGGGTATGTTACTGATAAATTCAAGACTGCTCCTAACAGAAATATGCATAAGTTTTCCTTCTGAGGGTGGGAGTGGGCAGGAAAACTGTTACCATAGCTCTTCATAAAACAAATACAGGAATCTGCTTCGGATCAATTCCAGGATATTCAGCTTCAGTATTTGCACCTATGAGCACTGAATGGTGTGTGGGTTCTGAGGGACCAGTGGACCTTCCCTGGCTTCTTCTCCTTCTTTGGCACTGTTGCCTGCAGCATATGGCAAACAAGGCCATAGATGATGGCTGTGCGTGGGCCCTTCGTATTTGCCAAGTTAAAGCTTGCTTTGGTTTCCTAGAGCCCTCCTATAGCTCTGTTGCTTTCTATAGCATCATACCCCAGATGACTTGGCTGTTTTCATTTGTACGCTTCAGGAAGAACGTTCTGGTACAATGTGACAGTGCTTGTGAAAATGGATTTTAATGAATTAATCATAGTGGATTCCCATCTTCTGAATCATTCACGCCTTTTGCACTCCATGGTATGTACAAACGTAAATGCTCCCCTGTGTTGTTTGTTTCGTCCACATTTCTGTTACTCAGTAACCACCACTTGCTTCATAGTCCTCAGTGCTGGGTGCAAGCTTGCCAGCTAGTCTCTCCTGCTTTGTTCTGCCAGATCAGGGGTATTTTGCCCTAATTTGTTCCTAATTACTGAATGTCAGCTGCATCCTCAAGCAGCTCAAATAACATTGATTTATCAGCTTATTTAGGAAATTTTTTAGGTCTCTTCCAAGGGCAATTTAGAGACATTCTGAAGTACAGGGGTTTTCCCTGCCTACGTGATGCTTGCTCTAGCTGTGTCTCAGTTCAGTTTTCGGTCTATGACCGACCAGCTCTGGATTTCAAGATGTGCAAAGCATGATTTGACCAAGGGAGTTTTAAGTTAAACCTTTCAAGAGACAAACTTGATCTATGGCACCGGGACCTACAGGGCAAGTGGTATCAGCAGTGCCAGAAGTTTTGCTGTGAAAACCCAGGATTACCACAGGGGACTGTGTCTGGGTCAATGGTGTTCCGTTGTCGTTTTTAGCACAGAAGCAAGGCTTAGGGAGACAACAAGATGCTGCTTGTGCTCTACAACCAGGGTCATGTGCATGGATCAGCAGTGGCCATGACAGCAGTGCCATGCAACAGCAGCACAGCATGTATTTCCCTATCCCTGACACAACAGATAGGAAGAGTCTGAGGCAACCAAGAAAAAATATAGTCCTAGCAGAGGTGTAAGAAAAGAATGAGATACTGAAGTGTTTGTGTCCTTGTTTTCTAGATTACTGGTGCATTAGAGCCCTTGAATGCCTCCGTGCACCATATCCAGAGTAACCATGCAGAAGTATATGCTGGGACAGTGGCCTCCCAAGTTCTCATTGGACTGCATCAACCAGCTCCGCTCATGCAGGTTTCTTCTTCCTTGAAGGACATCGTGAAGCGCACATATGAAGTGATTGATACAGAAGTGCAAGGTTATTTATTATAATCCTGTGGTGGAGGGCAACTTTTTTAGGGGATTTCATCCCTCTTCACTTGGTGTTCCATCTGTATGATTCTCCATTTACTTTCAAAAATAGTACAGCAGATCTTGTAAACTTTGTAAATATGGCCCTAACCTTTCCATTGTAAGAAGGGGAAGCTTGTAGTTAATTTGTAGTTACTTTGGAGAGAATATTTGGAGGGGAATATTCCTGATTCCTCAATTAAATTTATTTTCTCCTAATAGCATCTTCAGAGGAAAAAGCAAAGATGCCCGTATTTGTAGCACAATCATTAGTTGTATTAAACAGGCTCTTAAAAAAAGCGTTTTCTTGGGAAGCAGATATACTCTGTTTTTAGGGATGTGTTACTTCCAGTAGCTTGCATGAAACACATAGTATTTATAGTCTGTTTATCACTATGGCATATTATTACCTACTTTTAAAATGTTATGTGAATAATTTAAATATATTCAGTTTAAATTATTTTAATCTACTTATTACTATGTAGTTATCTGGACATTCTCACTCCTGAAATACATCAATAAGCACCATTGTCATCACTTCTTATTCTGTATCTACTTTGGAAAACTCAGCCCAACTTTCAGAGAAATCTGTTTCAGGGAAGAGCAGCATTCTAATTTCATTGCTCCCATATACATCCAGAATTGCTTCAGCAGAATTACTGCAGATTTACACTGAATGTATCATATCCAGAGCCTAGTGTACATACATTGTAGATCAGTCTTGATGCTGCTATCAGTATTTGTGCCAGGTGTGTTTCTCTTCTTAGATGTCAATGAATGTTCCTATGCTGAATTCAATGCTTGCCCTGAGAAGAACACCTGTGTAAATCTGGAGGGTTATTACAGCTGTGAACCTCAGCATGGACATGCAGATGTCATTCCTCACCAGCTGAGAGGAAGAAAGGAAGGTATAAAACATAAGTCTCACCTTGGGAAATACCAAGAATGTTTCTGCAGAACTTTGTGGTCTATCTCAGGCATCACCTGCAAGGCAAAGATTTCTGGAGCACTCAGTGCCCCTTCTCCTCCTGTTGGGAGAAGATGCCACATCAGCCAGCTGTTAGCTATTCCTGATTGAAATGCAGTGTATTTATTTCACGGTTTCTAGCTGTTTCTCTATCTCACCCTGGGCTGTCCTCACTCACCTGCCAAAATCTCTAGTTTCAGACCCTGTTGTGAGTACAACTCCCCAGCTTCCTGGGAAAATACAATTAATGATACCATTTGTCCGCAAAGTCTCCTTCCCGTTTTGACTGCGTGACTGCAGCCAGGACTCAATGGTTGTATAATCCTACCCTGAGCTGCTGCATTGTCCCTGAGTCCTCTGTTGGAGGCAGAAGTTTGGCAATGGGTGAAATAATACTTTTCAGTACCAGTTCAGCAAAATAGAGAGGCATGTGCTTAGATCCCACAGACATCAATGGGCCTGCTAATAGGCTTTAAGTTAATGAGATAAGTAAGTGCTTGCAGATCCAATGCCTTAGAAAAAAATTTTGCAATCCTTTAATCTCAAAAATAAGATAATGTATTACTTCATGCTTTTGTGATATGATAATACGTTTATTTTGATTTCTATTTCTATTACATCTATTGCTGCTTTTCAGCTGCAGAAAACATGAATGGTATTGTTTTGTATTTGCTTTGTTAGGAACATTTTAACTCTTTGATAATGTTATTTTCTCCCAGTCATGGCAGCATCTACTCCAAGTTCAGCATTAGAACCTGTTAACACCAGCAATAGCTCCGTGCTTGTAAGAGATTCAAGGCTCTTATCCGTAACTAACCAATCTACAGATACTGGGTGCTGTAAGTAACCTTGAGTTTGCATGAATATTGTCTTGCTCTTAATTCAGCCACTGTTTTATCCTATATTCCTGGGGCTGGTTGAGTTACAGAGGGTGTTCACAGAAGCTGGTAATAGTTTTGGAGTGAATCTCTACCTATGGAAATGGAGAGAGGTTTCCCCAATGGGACATTCAGATCAAGGGCTGTGGTGCTGTGAATTGACCACTGGAGAAGCCCCACTGTTATTCCCATGGCTGCTGAAGGGAACTGGCCTTCTGGAAGTGGAGGTGGATGCACTGGGCTTCTTGAGCTATCTATGCCTGGTGAGCCATTCAAATGCAGGTCTCACCACAGCACTTGTACCAGATAATCCTCCAGCAGAAGCAGCATACCAGTGAGGGCTGTGCGAGGCCAGCACCACTCACTCACTCACCCTGGACCCAGGTCACTGCATGTCCCAGGCTTGTCCTGGAACAAGGTGTGGGAGGATCTGCTACCAACCAACCACAGGAGCTCCCACTAGCCACAGCCACCAGGATGCAGGCCTCTTGCTTTTGAGTCCATGAAGATGTTGGTGGGGGACGTGAGTCAGGGAGGTTGGCTACAGCTATGCTTCACTGGAGTTAGCCTTTGTGAATACTCTCCCTGCTATACATTATACCTCTCTGAGGGACTGATGGGAACAAACCCCTGTAGATTTGTCTTTATGTGGGTGACTTCAGCCCTTTCAGGCAAGAGTTATCACAAACCTTTTATACAACACGCTGTTCTTCTTGTGGGTGGAAATACTTTAAGTAGTTATTTTCTTAATTCAGAGAGACAGGCTGAATATTCTTGATCTTCATCTACAACTTCTGATCTAAGCTGAAGCTAGAGGAATTAAACTGAAGTCCCTCTAGTGCTGGGGCACTATGGCTTTGGGGGTGGTTGGCAGCCATCTGCCTCAGAGTCACGGAAATAACTGTGTTCTATTGAAACAACTTAAGAAAACAAACTTTTTTCTCAGGCTAATCATTAGCATGAAAGAATTGAGGTTATGGCAATAGCATATGCCATGGTCTCTAGATTAGTGTGTGGGATGATGTTCACCTCACCTGACTCCAGTTGTTTACAGGACTAACGTCTAGCCTGAGTTCTCTCTCTAGTTAGTGGAGACAGATTGGATCTGCTGTAGGGCAACTAGTCCTACACAATTTAGGCACCATCTCCTCCTCCTCCTTTGAGGGGAGGAATCATCTCTGAAGGGTCCTGTCTTTTCCCATTGACATGACAATGGTTGCACTGGACTAGAGTAACATAAATAGGTGAAATGCTGGCTGCTGCTCTGCCCCCAGCCTCTATAAGATGGGGTCTTGTGGGGTTTCTCCAGGTATAAATCAAGGCAGTCTTTGCCTGAAGAGGTGCATTTTTATGATCAAAGTGACAAGAAGCAAAGCAGGTGTCAATTTTTGTAGAGTACACAAATTCACTATTCCAAATTTATTCCTGTTGCTTGAACCTGTACCTCTCTGTCTGATTGTCAGTGTTACTAGAGATCCAATACAAATACTTCTAGTAAAAGGAAATAAAAAGAGTAAACACCAAATTAATCACTCTAGTGGGATGGTTCATGGATGAGCGGACCTGGTAGCGTGAGAGACGGTTCTGTCCTGATGTAATGTAAAGAGGAGCTTTCCCTATTGATTATCGAAGAGCTTGTCTGTAATGGATTTACAATAGGACAATACTTTAGAGATTAAATGCTCATTTTTCTTGATGACCCTTCCTGGGACTGCAATAGATCCCTCTACAGTTAGAAACCACCGAGTTTTCAGCGTTAACAGCAGCAGTTTTGAAATGTCCTGGCATGTCACTTCTACTCTGAACCATACTTTCCAAGTCCAAGTGTTCAAGGGCAGAGAGATTGTACAAAACCTGAAGACAGAGGAAATGAAAATGGATGTGTCTCAACTGGAAGCAGGTGTGATGTATTCAGTAGAGGTCAGCTATGAAACCTGTGGCAAAACCAGCATCTCTCGTCAAAATGTTAAAACAGGTAAATAGCCACTTCAAAATATATACACATTCTCTCTTCCCTCTCTCCCCTCCACTCACTTGCAGCTCAGCAGTGATCTATTGGGTCCTCCTTGAACTCCATTTCCCACCTTCCCACCTCCTTCAGCACTTTTTGCGTCCCCTACCCCACTATTTGTGCAACCTGGACTACCAGGCAGCTGAGCTCTGGCCTTAGTTGATAAAGCAGGGCTGGAGCTGACTCAGGCTATTACAGATATCAGACTAAGCTAGAATACTTTTCTGTGTGTGTGTGCCTGGCACTGCATTCTGCTGCCGCCCACCTCCCATCAAACCCCAGTTTTGTCAGTTGATGGCTGTGGCCAGTGAGAAATCCCGTCAACTGGTTTCTCAAGGGCTCAGCTGAGCTAACAAGACTGCCCAGAGGAAGGCCAGATTCAGCTGAATATTCGTGAGTGACCAGGATTAAAGGGAATAACAAGGGCTGTGTAAGAAAGCTTGCAGAATACCTGGATAATTTTGTTCAACTTGCTCATGCTTCTAGCAACCTGAGACCCTAGTGTGTTGAACAAACATATTTTTGCTTTTTCTTTATCCTTAAATTATTTCCTAAGCCTTCATGGAAATAAAGAAATAAACCTCTTCCCATTTTCTTCAAAAAGCAGGCAGTGAGCTATTTAATACTGGCCACAGTGAGAATGCTGCTGTTTATATTTATCCATAAAAGCCTTCCCTTTGATCAGATGAAGGGTGACTCCAGTTTGGGTCAGAAGGAAATTACTCCCTCTGTAAAGGGAAAGTAGGAGGTCTAGTGGTTATGGAAACAGGGGGCTGGACTTCAGGGTATGAAGTTGGAGCCCTTGAGAAAATTAGTGGTTATTAAAATAAAAGTTTTCCAAAGATCAGTCCAAAGAGTAGCAGCCTGAGATTGATTTTACAGGTTAAAGTGACTATAGATTTCTTGCCTCTTTGTTTTGGTTCATGTGCTCTGTGTGTTATTTCTCAGGGCTCACCAGAGAGAGAAGTGGCATGCACTGTTTTTGTTGTTACTTTCAGTTGAAGAATATATTCACTATATCTGTACTACCAAGATCAGGGAAAAAAAAAAGAAATTGTGACTGGTGGACCAGCGATGAGCTCAGAGGCAATTCAACCCTGGACATAACTCAAATGCGGGAGTTATGTAGGGTCAGGACCTTGAGGGCATGTGTATACCCAGTTCTCATGCAGTTCTAATTGGGCACCTAAATGTCTCTATAGACGTAATGTAAGTGCATGTTCTCAATGCACTTCCTCAATGCACTTCCAAATAGGAAGCTTGTAGCAGAATATTTGCTTTATTTTCTTAGTTTAATACCAAACTTTCTCAGTCTTCTCCTCACCTTCTCCCTTCATCATCTGAGATTCTGGACTGTTTGCTCTGTTTTGACTGAATCCTTTCATCTTCTGCTTTGTCACTGTGATTTTTAATATTATGTCCTACAGAGGCCAAGATGTTTGGTGTTACTCTGAAGATTCTCAACTACAACTTCACTGATGATTTAAAAAATTCCAGCAGCTCAGCATACAAAGAATTTTCAAGACTGCTGCTTACAGAGGTAATGCTAAAATATCTGTGGGTAATCATATAAACGTTTCTATATATATGTATAATTTTTAATTTAGAATTTATTTAATGTAATAGGTAATTTTATGCCTGGCTGAAATACACCTTGTAACTGTCACTGTTTCCTGTGACCTTTCTTTATAATTAAATCAAAATTCAGCTGACTAGACAGATCAAACCCTTGGCCTTATTAGCAATAGAGCCAACGAGAATTTTCCCCTACTGAGGAGTAGGGGAAAATTAAAAATGCAGGTATGCAACAGGGACCCTTTCCTTGGATCTATAGTTTGGCAACAAATGACATTAAATGGACTTGAGGCTTTTTGATAGATTATTGAAATTACATTGTTGGCATACATTTCAGCGCTGTCCTCTCAAATGTCTGACTGCTCTCAAAAGTCTGTCTTCTTTTAGGAAAAGTGACCAGATCAGGCTTTCTTCTCCAGCCCTATTCATTGCATGAACACATGTAGCCAATGTCCACGCTCAGGTGTAATCAGCCAACAAAACTTGAGTCATGAGGTCTATTAGCAGCCCTCAGCTTCCAGAACAGGGGGAACATTTCAGATGCAGTAATCTCTAGTTTTGCTGTAAGAACAGTGGCCATACAGAGGAATTGGGTTCTCCATCCAAAACAAGACTTTCCTAAATCAAAGGGTGACTCATAAACATTTGTGAATATAAATCTGAGGAAAAAAACCCTTTCAAAGGCAGCAAAGGAGACATTTGCTCATGAGAAATTGCAAGCTGAACTTTCTGACATGGCTTTATTTCCCATCCATTGTTCACTTTTGTTGTGCAGGAGCATTTTTGTGAATTAATCTTCTCTGAGATTGATGCAGACCTAACTGTCATCATGGGGTAGGGAAGGAAAAGGAGCTTTGCCCATCTGTGTTGCTTTTTGCCTCTTGTCTCACTTTCTCTCTTCAATCTTTTACTTGCCTCCCTACCCTGATGTCAGCTTAGACCAGTTAAACATCTTGGTTGGAGTAATTTTTAGAGCAAACTCTGACTGAATGGGAACAAAGCTCCGCTGATTTATGGCTCTGCACTTTGTGCTCAAAGGCATGCTCTGAGGTGTATGTAGGAACAAAAGGCTCAAGCAAAGAGATTCCTTCTAGAGAAGGAAGGTAAAACTGCCAGGTCCTGCACAGCTCAAATGTTGACAGCAGTATGCCAGCTTTAATGTTCAAAGTAACACCATTTGGTCAACCGATGTGTCTACTTACTGGTAATTGTAATATTGCCTTGAAGCTGGGCTGTATCAAACACATTTTCTTGAAGTTATACCCTCCATTCTTCTTGTCTATCATCCTGAGATTTCTTTATCATTGGACTCAGTTGCAAGCTGGACTTGGACTGGTGAGTTTCAAATACTCCCTGTGAGCTAAAGCTATGCCCATACTGTAAATGAAACATTTCTTGAACCATTGCCTGGAACTAACACCATCTGGCACAAACTAGACTCCCAGGGTCTGGTGCAGAGTGCAGAGCTGAATGTATAGGAGGTTTGGGACAAAAAGCTTACATGACATACAGATCTAACGTCAAGGGTCTGATGAATGCAGACTTACTGGGCCAGTTCATCTGTGATGTTGGTAAGCAGGGGCAGAAGGTATTGTGTTCCATTGAGCCAAAATTAAATTTGTTTTGTAAGACCAGTGGTCAGATGGGTACCATTTCCAAGGGTACCTAGGTGCACCAAGGAGAGCCACACTTCCCTGTGCCTCAGTAATCTCTAAAAAGTAAGATTTCTGAAACTCTTTGAATTTTTTCTTTTTACAATATTTTGTATGTTGTGCGTATATAAATCTTTGAAATGGTACCACCATAATTCAGTTTTAGAAGGAGCTATTCCTTTTGGGTTCCTAGTCAGTGATGTGTCTTTCCCTTTGCTCAGCTTGAAAATTCATTTCCACCCAACGTTTCTGCTTTATACAAATCTGGGAAGATGAAAGTGCAGGTGGAATCCCTGCAAGCCGGAAGCATCATTGTGAGGCTCAGAATCACTGTGCAGGATCCCGAGTTTCCAGTTGATGCCTCCACATTTGCCCCAGTGTTTTCTTACCTGCACAATGGCTCAGTGCTTTTGGTGGATCAGCAAAACACTGCAGCAGAAGGTAATTACCTTTTTTTACAAGAAAACAGGGTCTGTATTTTGGTGATGCACGGTATCACCAGCATTCTTTATGCAAAGTACTTTGTAGAGAGACAAAGTGCACAGTTTGTTGGAGGGAAAACCATGATGTGAGAACTCCTTTGTGGGCTTTTGTGCATAAGCTCAGAAGGGGTCAGAAGAAGAAGCACTGGCTGTCTCCAGGTACCTACCAGCACTGCTGTTTCCTCCCTTTCCTCCTTATGTGCAGTTGGAAGTTTCTTGCACTGAACTGCAGATACGATTACTGTGGAATATTTGTAGCCTTCACATACACATGGCCTCTAGACAGTTTTGTGCTTCAAAGATGTGGGGCTGTATTTGGGCTAGGGTTTAAGAAATCTAACATCTTCATTATAGAAATCCAGCCAGAGAAATTCCCTGATGTCCTCTCAGTGAATAGGACTAAAGAAACATGCACGGAATTTGTGTTAAATAAGGCCTTTGTTTGATCCTTGGTAATCACTATTTTTATCTTCAAAGAGCTAAGTTCTGGCTTCAGGTTTCCAGCTGTCAGAGCCAGACAGAGTTCAGAAAGTTGCCAAAGCCAACAAAATGGGTTATTCTTCTGTCCCATTGTATTAAGCCCTTAAAAGCTTATTTACTGTGCTCAGGAAAAACTCCCTTTGGAGTTGTAGAACACATGGAGGTAAAGGAGAACAGGGCAGGAAAAAAACCAGAAGAGACAAACTGCACTTGTGGTAGCAGATACTGAATTGCAAGATCCTGATGTGTGTCAAAATGTTATTGATCCTGGGCCCAAAAGAGTGATGAGGGAGAAGGCAATAGCTCTGGACTGTTACTTTGATTGCAGAGAACCAGATGGGTTCCAGTAGCACCACTCTTAGCCGGGAGCTCAGCCAACTCCTCCTTATGGGGGAGAGAAAAGGAAGCTATTTCTTGGCTCTACCCAAACAGGCTTTTTTTTTTTTTTTTGTAGAAAATAAAGCAAAGGAGTGAGGCACATGAAGAAAAGTTTTGTATAATGGAATGTTTCACTTCCCGATCCCTGAGAGTCCTGGGACATACCCTTTGATAGTAAGCCCACACAGATCCTCTTGCATCAATGGAGCAATGTCACCTGGATCCTCAGTGGAGCCTAGCCACCAAAATGCTATGTGTTTGGTTTAGTGACAGTGGCAGAGGAGGGAATTTGACTTCGAAACAGCAAGGGTGAGAAGTAAGATGGGATAGCATGACTGAAGGGAGTGGAACAATTGCATCTTTCTTTGAAGACCCATAAATTATTAAGTTTACTGCCATGATGAATAGAGACACTAAAATGTCTATCTATATGTGAGGCATGGTAGGAAAAGAAAAAGGGATGTGTGCTGAGTCAGGGCCAAGATCCATCTAGCACAGTATGACGTCCTCAGTAGCACCCAGGAGCCAACTCCTGGAGAAATTGAAATAAGAACAATACAGCAAGTGTAGACAATGCTTCTCACTAACACTCTCTGAGCCACCAACTGTTTTCTGCTCCAGGACTCCCTGAATCCAGGGTGATTTCTTTGGGTTTCTCCCCCTTGGGATCTCCATGAAGTCATGCAAATATTCACCATCTGCAACATCATTAGTCAAGGAATTTTGCAGAGTTTTACCCATTGTATTTACCTTTTAAAGATATAATAAGTAATCAGAGCAAGTGACAGTAAGCACTGAGAACATTACTGTTTTGGCCTAATGCATGACTGAATGTGGCCATCAGAGGTGAAAGAATTTGCTTAAAAAGCCATGCTAAGTGATGAGAAAGGAAACCCTCAGAGACAGTGGAGCCAGTGAATGTAAATCATCTGGCAATCATCGCAGGAGCATCTCTCTGATGGTGTTTGAAGGGTCACAATTACTTCATAGCATAGTAAGGCATTAATGAGTGCACTTTCATTGCTGTGTACTTCTGTATTCCCTCTAAGCGGCTTAGGCTGTAACATAATAGGCAGATGCAGGCCATAGGCACAAGAAATTGTCTAATGAAAACAATTGTGAATGCAACAATTACCTAATGAAGAAGAAAAGAGAAAGAATGGAAATATTAGCTGAAGGAAGTAAAAGGGGAAGGCTGTCAGCAAGCAGAAAGATGAACGCATGTATGTGCATGCACACACCTACTCTGTGCTTTCTGTTTCTAGACTGGGACTTTTCTTTGTTCCAGAGAAATAATCAGTCATTAATCTCTGTGTGTTTGCAGAACAAGCACTTACAATAATGCACGGTTCAAAACAATTTTCTGGCCTCTGATCAAAATTATTTGTCCAAGGACACAGTTTTCAGTCTAGTTTTCTGCTCTCCCTCACTTACAGCCCTGAGGCTGTCAAGGTGTATGCACAAGAGAGTGCACACAGGGAGGGCTCACATGAGATTCACTGAGATTATTCATTTCCAAAGCATTTACTTGGCCTTTGCATGTTTGCTGGAACAGGATGCGAATGGTAATAAAAGACACTACATCTAAATCCCTCAAAAGGGAAGAGACTCAGCGATAAAATATGTCTATGTGAGAAGAAGCATCTCAAACTGATTCAGAGCAGCTGAAATTAGACATAAGGGACACCCTTAGAGCATATTCATGCATTGATGAACTAAGGATCTCTTATCTGAGAATACCAGAAAGAGGTCACAGTTTTACAGTATTATCTTTGACAAGAAATCTTCTATAAAAAGAGTTTTGCCCTTAGCACTTCCTCTGTTGTGAACTGAAGAGTGCTTCTAATGGAGTCACTTGTATTTACCTTTTATTTGAGGCAGAAGATTATTTGGATTATGTCTCTATTTAATATTCTATCTACGGGTAGCTAGTTGTAACAGTTCTATTCATTACTTGATGTATCTGGAGGTATTGAATGCAGAAGTTGGTATAATACATGCTTTTGATATAGCTATAGTACAAACCTGCAATATTTTTTTCACTTCAAGTAAGTGTTTACTTAAAAAAATGTTAAAAGTCTTTACCTGGAGAAAATATTTTTTAGAGTATAAAGACAAAGGTTGATTTTTATGTGAGAGAATAACAACACAGACAGTGCTCTGCATCACTCAGGGCTTGGCTGTCAGGTAGGTGATGAAAAAGGAAAACCAGATTCATAAATTCAAAAACTGAAGAAAGGACTACTTCAGGATTATTTCTAGCTTAATGCAGCCAGAAGGGAGGCTATCTGACCAGTGTTCTGGTTTTGGTCTTACAGACTGGGATGAATGTGCTTCTAGTGCAGAGAATGACTGCTCTGTGTTTGCAAAGTGTATCAATTTGATGGGCTCATACAAGTGCAGATGCAAGACAACCATGGATACCAATCCATCCCGACCTGGAAGAAACTGTGAGGGTGAGCAAAAGTCTGGCATGTAGTTTCCCTTTGCCATGAAAGGTTGGAATTTTTTTACCTCTACATTTATTGCAACTATTTATATAGCACACAATGTGTATAAAGATGCACCTTTGCAATCTCTGGCTGAAGGCATATATATGGCCTGTCTCTGAACCTTATATGTATCTTCAGGTGAAATCTTTCTGAGATCCACCTTTGATTACCCTACTGATTGACTGCTGAGGTACATAAGGCATACCTTTCCCTCTTTTGGTATGTCTGTGGCTGATTTCCTCTCACTGTAATGATCCATGGCCTGCCAACGAGAAGAAAAGACCCAGGAATCAAATCTGTTTCTTTGTGTAGGCACAAACCAGGTTCAACATCATAAAAATCACATATGCCACAATGTGTTAACTAAATATCCAAGAACCATTCCTGTAATGCTATTATGCATGGCTGAGTGGTCTCAGCCCCATTTTCAGGCCAGACCCTGGTGCATCTTCATCTTGTTTGAGGTCCTATTTCAATGCGTGTTTGCTGTGTTGCAGGTGAGGTTGTGGACCCCCTCACTGAAAGAATGGCTCCTGAAATAACAACCAACACAGAGTTTGCTCCTGAAGAAGTAAGGTCTGCAGACTCCGGTTCCCCTGCCACCACAGATATGGTGGCTGCTATAGGCTCTGAGACGAGCACTGCAGTACACCTCCCTGCTGCATCGCCCCTGGGTGATGAGCAAGCACCCTATGGCCATTCTCCCACCAGTGTTCTTCCAAACCCTTGGAAAAAAGGACTGACACCACAGATGGACTTCAGCAGGGACAACAGCCCCATGGCCACAGGGGCCACAGTCAGCAAGGAACTAGATATAAGCACAGAGCAGCAGGCAGCTGTAAGTCCATCACAGCAAAGCTCTGTGGCAGAGGCTTCCCCCAGTGCATTGCAGGAGGTAACTGCTCTCACAAATGCACCCATGGGCACAGTTGGGCAAGAGCAACTCAGTTCGTCATTGCTGGTGTTTCCAAATCAAACAGCTACAACCAGAAGTCACACAGCTTTTGATGTGCCTCAAGCCAACTCTCAGGGTGGCCCCAGTACCACTCTGCTGGCCATAGGGAATGCCAGTGTTCCCACTGCCAACACTACTATCAGAGCACATGTAGAGATGGGAAGAGAGAACGGCTCTTGGTCCGAAAAATACCCTGAAGCTCTGGGATCACCAGCTTTGCCAGGCACCTCTCCAGCTCCCAGCCCAATGCCAGTCCCAGCCAAGGACCGCAGTGAGTATACATTTGGCAGGGGTTGCATGCATAATAATCTGGCTGCATGAGAAACAAAGCCTCACCCAGAGTCATGAAAGATACACAGTTGGAATCAGCAGTATAGGATAAAGGTGTCTGAAACTAGTTTTTCTATGCAAAAATTATTTTCTTGTGTGAAACAGCACTTTTTTTCCTAAATCAGCATGTCGAAATAATTCCTCTTTCTGGTAATCTAGCAGTCAGTTTTATAAATTTTTACTCTCAAAATGATATTTATTTGTTTTTCATTCTCAAAGCAGATTAAGCAAATAATACAGTGCACTGAATGTAGCTCATTGAAACATATGCTGCTTGTACATTTGCCACACATCTTGGTTTCTCCTGCATACTCTGGCACCAGGGTGCTGCAGCAGCGGCTGCCCATAGACTTACCTTCGAGACCCAGGAAGGTGAAAGACCTGCTTTCCCATTCCTCTCAGTGGAGGATGGATTAGGCAGAGGCCTGCAAATCCCCTGCAGGGCAGGAGTTGCATGGAAACCTGAGAGACACTTTTTCAAGAGCTGTAATTGAGAGTAACTAGGTTGGCGGGAGGGCTTACTCTGTTTGGGTTTGTGCAGATGTATTGTGGCTAATCAGAGGATTTTCTGTTGATTGGAGCTGAATCATATTTCAAGGTTAGAGTCAGATTTGGTCTTCAAATTACAGTTTAGTTTGGGATAGGTGTGTTGCTGTCTCTGCCCGTGACTAAATGTACTTTTTCTTTAGTGTGCTAGTGATACCTATTTCAGTTTTGTGTCTGCTTGTGTTTATTCTGCTTCTCATGCCACCTACATCTCTCCAGTCCCAAAATACACTCCTCTCTTCTCCTTCCTCTTCCCCTTCCCTATGAGCTCCTCCTCCTGGGATCTCCACTCATCCAGCCCCACTTCTGCTTCTCACTTATTTCCTTCTCCCTGGGAAACCTCTTGTTCAGCCATGTAACTCCAGCTCTGCTGCTTCTGCAGCCTCTATTGTACCACGGGTCCTGGTCACCAGTGCCAGGGTGTCTACCTCTGCAGTCTGCTAAGCTCTGGGCAGCCATGCTGGTGCCCCTGTTCAGCTTCTGTCTTCTCTCTTCTTCATGCAGTATCCTTTGCTCTACCTGGCATGGGTGACACCTGGGAATAGAGCTGGGAAGATAGCTGATTTGGAACCTCGGTGGCCAAATGGAGAAAGTAAACAATTTTGAACCAAACAGCATACTGACGTGAATTGAAAAGCTCCCTTTACTGCTTTGCTTTCTGCCCCACTGCCCTCTTTCAATGGAGGGAAGAGTAAAAAAAATTGTTATTGTGGGGTTTTTTTGTGTCTGGAAAATAAAGAATTCTGTACAAAAAAGTACAGTTTATAAAACTTGTTTTCTTTCCCTGATGAATCAAATATTCAGCCAAGTTCTGGGCAAGAAGCTTGTGGAGGGATTATGTTCCCCTCTGGGGAACAAGAGGAAGAGCCACCATAGTGGTATCTCACTAGCTTGGGGCAGAAAATTCAAGGGGAAAAAAAATCCATCTTTAGTGAAGTTTAATATATAGCTCCTCCTTGTGGCAACATTTCTGACTTGGAGAGTCAACCTCAGCCAACTCTTCATAATCTGCCATTTCTTTTAAATACTGTTGGGTTTTTTTTTGTTTGAAAATTGTTCAGAATATTTTCCCCTCTAACCATCAGATAAATGAATGTGGTTTGTCTCCTAAATACCTATGCTCACATGACAGGACAAGCCATAGCTTTTTGCAAGCCCAAATCCTTTGATCTGACCAGTGGTGGTGATGAGGGGTCCTTTGGGATCAGAAGTATGCTGGGATAAACAAAGGCTTCTTTGGCACCTTGCTTTAAGCAGCCACAACCCTGTTGGGGTTTATCTTATCTCACAGTAGCTGTCTAAAATGTAGATGTCTCATCTCAGGCAGCTGTGTAGCCTTCCTCTGAGGTTGGAGGGAAGACCTGGGTGCTGCAATAATTTGCCCTCAGGAGGGACTTGTGTTGCCCTGTTGCATGTAGAGGCAGCTGGGAAGGCTAGCTGAGTCTAGAGAACAGTTCAGGTGCTTGAACATAGCCATAGAGCAACAGTTCAGATGCCTCAGAGGTTCTAAGATAAAGCTGGCAGATATAAGACCTACAGGATGCTAGTGACTTTCTTGAGAGTCATCTGGGGGTCAGAAAGGGCAGAGTAAGGTGATGAATGACTACGTTTAGCCATTTTTGGTTTCTTCTAAAATTCAAAGGGCTGGCCTTCTGCTGTTATGAATTGATGCATACCCTGTGTGGCCAGGCATGCCAGTGACTGTCACACACTTGTTCATTGACTACAGTCCATAAAACA
The DNA here is from genome assembly GCF_000696875.1 of Nestor notabilis. Taxonomy (NCBI): domain Eukaryota; kingdom Metazoa; phylum Chordata; class Aves; order Psittaciformes; family Psittacidae; genus Nestor; species Nestor notabilis. Next base: position 15,091 of record NW_009913553.1, on the reverse strand, counting down.
CGTATTTTAATTGTCTTTTTCTTACTTTGCAGCTGTCCAGAAGCTTAGTGGCACAGTACGGATAACAAATGTGAAATACTCTCCAGGCTTTAGCAATAAAAGCAGTGAGGAATACCACACCTTTGCACAGCTCTTTGTTGATGAAGTAAGTAGCTAAGAAGGATGTGTCCTGTTACCCATCCTAGTGAAATCGCATGTGCCATCTTTTTCCTGTCAAGCCTGTATGCCACATCTGCAAGGTCTGAGTTCCCCTGGCTGTCTGAGACTTCAGGATGAGCATGTAGCTGTGTTTAAGAGCGAGATCAGGATTTGGCGATTCTCTTGTGCCTCCATTTCCTCTGCTTCTCAAACCTGGTTATACTGGCTTATTGATTTCTTCCAGGGGTGTGGTGAAAAGTTAATGGATACTTGCAAAGTGCTCTGATATCCTTGCTCTGCACAACAGTATATTAATGAACAGTATGATTGCATCCTACCTTTAAGCTGACATTTCTTATAATCATCCTTGTTTTTGTAGCCCTGTACCTGGAAAGGGAGTGGTTTCTTGATAAATCATCTCTGCCCTCGCTTCTAATTAGAGCACAGGATATCAAAGCACTTAGTGATATCAGCTATGCCTATAATGGTCTCATAATTCCCATGCATTGCCTTTGACAGTATCACTCTCCTAATTTCTTACTGAATTTATCAGAAATTTGTTCCTGCTGGTGTTCACTCAAAAACACCTGTGCTTGGAGAACTGCTGTTTATGCTGGGCTGCGTTATTGCCTTCCTTATCTCCCCTGCCTGTGTTTTTAGAGGCCTTTGACAACTGTGATGATAAATCTGTTGCTGACAGTCATATGGATTCTCAAACCCTGCAGCGGCCTCCCCAGATTCTCACTGTGTGCGGAGTTACAACCTGTCACTGAAATACAGCTGCCTGCAGTGGGTGCACTGACAGCAGTGTGCATTCGGGCAGAGGTCAGGCCAGCATGGGGTTAGAGACAACTGCAAGGAGGGAAAAGAATGATCTTTTTATCTGTGTATGATGTTTTCTTGGATATCTAATAAGTTTCCCATTGGTCATTACCAGTTTGCACCTTTCTGGATGTGTTAGTGGAGCACAGCTTTCTCGGAGTTGTTTAGGCCTCAAGCTGTCACATCAGAAAAACAGTCACAAAATGAGAGTGACATGATTAGCAAAGTGAAAAGGGAGTAATTCTCCACTGACCTCACTCTCATTCAGCATCACTCTTTGCCCAAGGCTATTTTGGAATAGCATTGTATTAAAACTGACTCGAATGTATTTTCTTCATTCACTAAGATAGCTTCATCCAGAAAATCACCAATACAAATATATTTGGGAAATTTGTAAAATGATTGCACAAAGGAGCTAAAGAAGGTTTTGTGCCAGTTTTACTCAGTTCTCTCTAGGCAGAAAATGATCCCTTTTGATTATAAGGAACTAACTCCTTTTTCCAGCATTAGTTAGTGTTGATTCCATCTACCTCTGAGCCACTGCATATAGGTTATAGCTGCATGGCCACTGTATATGGCAAAACATGCTGCTAGTGGTTTATTACAAATGTGTTTCTAGATGCCAAAGAAAGGGAAGTTCAGGAAAACAGAAAGATCTTGATTTTTGCTTTTCAAGTTATAAGGACCAGAAATAGATCCCTTAAGGTAATAAAGAAAAGTTTCATGGGCTTTAAAAGTACTATCAGGTTCCACTTAAACAGACTTTGCCAGAGGTATTTTTTTTACCTCTGTGGAGTCACCATCTACAATTCAGAGGATTTCTAAAACCTAATGTGTATGATGTTCTTTAGCTTAGAGCTGCCCCAGCACTGAAGTGCCATGTAGTTTAATTGGCAGCACAGCAAATGGAAATACCACCCTTCAAATAACATGTAGATGAGAATGAGGTAAAGACTTGGTGTGACTACTTGCACTGTCATTATCCAGGCTTATTTCACCATTCTCCTTGCAATACATCTGAAAAACAACATAGCTAAGGGCAAGAGAGTATTTTATTCCTCTTGGGTTTTACTCAGCCTGTCTTTTGCAATGGCCAAGAAGATTATCATGGCATCTAGGGCTTGTCCTCAAGAAAATGAATGAGGAAAAAAAAAGGTTTGAATTGAAAATGCATTCACTGAGGTGCATTAAATACCTGAGTGGAGAAGTTGTTTTGAATGTGGGTGTCTTAAACTTAACTGCTTCGTAATATCTCAGCTAATGATATCCTTGACTGCAGTGATCACAATGTTCTGGAGTTTGGAGTTTGGGATCTAGCTGAGCACACTGAAGGTTAGTGTGAAGACAAAGGTTTTAGACTTCAGAAGCTTGCTAAGAGCTCAGTTTGGAGAGATTCCATGAGAAGCTTCCATGGGGACTAAAGGAGCTAGCGAGTGCTGTGAGATTTTCAAGAATGCTCTCCTGAAAGCACAGGAGCAGTTCATCCCCTTTAAAGGTAAGGGAAGTAGGCAGAGCAGGAGACTTGGCTTAACTGTGACCTTCTGAGTCTGCTCCAAACCCAAAGAGAAGCATACCAGAGATGGAAAACTGGATGAATACCCATTGAGAACTACAAGGACATTACCAGGGTGTGCAGTGGTGCAGTTAGAAAAGCAGAATCTCAGCTCTAAATAAAATTGGCCAGAGATGTCAAAAACTACAAGAAAGCAGAAGCAGAAGGAAAATACTGGCTCATTGTTAAGCAGGAGAGCTGAATTAGTCACCAACAATGCTGAAAAGGTACTTCTGGCACCTCTGTCTTTACCAGCACTGTTGGGGCCCAGGTCTTGGGAACAAAACCCCAGGTTGATGTAAACACAGATCCACCATCAGTGAAGGAAGAGTTTGTATGTGAACTGTTGCAGGAGCTTGATCCCTACAAATCAATGGACTCTGACAATATCCACCTAAGGGTGTGAAGAGAGCTGGCTGATGTCATTGTGAGACTTCTCTCCATAATCTTTGGGAAGCCTTTGAGATGAGGGGATGTCCCAGAAGACTGGAAGACAGCTAACTTCACCCGTATCTACAAGAAGGGCCTAAAGAAGGATCCAGGAAATTATCAACCCATCAGTCTTGCTTCAGTCCCTGGGAAGGTTACGGAGCAAATCCTCCTGGGGGCTATCACAAGTCACATGAAGCACAGGATTGGGAGAAGTCAGCACAGATTCACCAGGGGCAAATTGTGCTTGATAAAACTGGTCGCCTTCTGTGACAAAGTAACCTGCACGGCTGATGTGGGACGAGCAGTGGACATTGTCTGCCTGGATTTCTCCAAGGCTTTTGGTGCAGTTTCCCACACCCTGCTCCTAGATAAGCTGACATGTTACGGTCTAGATGGTGGGGAAATGGCTGACAAGCTGCACCAGAAGGGGGTGGTGAATAGTTTCTTTTCAAACTGCACTATTGGGGTCCCCCAGGGATTGATATTGGGCTCAGCACTGGTTAGTATCTTCATAAGTGATCTGGAAGATGGGATCAAGTGTGCCCTGACCAGCTTTGCAAGTGATACCAAACTGAATGGGGAAGCGGGCACTTTGGGAGAGCCGCCCTGCGGGATGACCTGGGTAGGCCAGAAGAGTGGGCTAACGAGAACCTTATGAAGTTCAACAAAGACAAATGTAAGGTCTTGCATTTGGAAAGACATAATCCAAGAGTACAGCATAGACTGGGATGTGGGTAGGTGGGGAGCAGCTCTGCAGAAAGGGACCTGGGGGTCCTTGTGGACAACAAGCCCGGTACGAGTGAACAGTGTGCAGCTGCAGCAAAGAAAGCCAACAGGAGGCTGGGTCAAGTCAACAAGGGCATCACCAGTAGAGATGAAGATGCCATTATTCCGTTCTGCTCAGCACTTGTCAGGCCACACCTGGAATGCTGTGTTCAGTTTTGGTCCCTGCTATACAAGAAAGATGTGGACAGGCTGGAAAGGATCCAGAGAAGGGCCATAAAGATGATCAGAGGACTGGGAAACCTGTTGCATGAGGAAAGGCTGAGAGAAGTGGGTCTGTTCACCCTTGAGAAAAGAAGGCTCAGAGGAGACCTCATCACCATATTCCAGTGTTCAAAAGGTGACCAAAAAGAAGGAGTCACATGGAAAAGATAGGGATAATGAACATTCCCTTTCCTCAGTGCTAGTGTTAATTTTGCTCATGTTGTCTCCCTTTTTTGTGGCTCTTCTTCTGGCATACTGATTTATCCTGCTCTGGTATTACTCATGTTTCTTTTCTGTGCTACAGAAATTGTAGATACAATGATGGATCCCAAGATAATTTGTCTAGTAAGAAAGCCTCATACTCAAGGATATTATACATTGAATATTTCCTTCTAAAAAGTTAATTCTTTCTTTTCCTTTTTTCTAGTCCCACTTCATCGACCATTATTTTGACAACCGAGGGTGTGGTACCTGTGAAATCATGTAGCCTGCTGGATAAAGGGTTTTGTAGTGTCACCTAGTGGCTAAATACAAACACCGTCAATGTCCCCTGACGCCCTTCAAGCTCTGCCACCTGCTTTGTGAGAAATAATATGAATAAGGACAGAAAGGAAATAAATAAATAAAGAAAGAAAGAAACAAAAAAATCCCAATCCCCCAAGCCTTAGGTTAAAAAAAAAATCACCAATAAAATGCAGTCTTCGGGATAGATGAGAAAGGAGTACAGGTGAATTCAGGGATGGGCTAAGAGGATGTCACAGGTCTGTGTATTTAATGTCCAGAAGTTTAGACATAAACTATGAAAGATGAAAACTTTCATACATGTTCCTGCATTGCTGAGTTGGTGCTAAATATAGATGCTAAGAATCCCAGAGGTAACCACACTCTTTACAGGTAAACAAAAAATTGGTTTTTTTCTGTTGTGAACATATTTAATATTTCTAATACAAACTACTTAACACATTTTATTTTCTGTCAGATTTTAAAGCTTGATAACTTGGCATGTCCTGGCAGGGTGAATTTATTACCGCATGTTATATGCAATATTCCTTTGTACCACAGATGTATGTAAATTCTCAATGTGTGGTTTTAGCTGCCAAAGGCGTTTGCAAAGCCATGCACAAGAAACTCGTTATATTGATAACCCATGTCCTCTGAAGCTGAATTAATATTAGCCTTGTGTTTTGTCTGGGGTTGGACCTATGAGGTGTTGCTATCTGACCTGTGTCTGCTCCTCCTGTGGCTGGTGCCAGGCCTGGAGATGAAAGGGAATGGTGCTGGAAATGCAAATGCTGTTGTATGTCCCCCTTGGGCTCCTGCATAAGTCCAGGTGCCCTACCCTATGGACTGCTCTCCTGTGGGAGGAGGAATAGATGTTCCCATGGGTGGCTGCCCTCCAAAGGTACCCAGCCTTGGAGGATGGAAAGGGAAGAGGTTGAACATATAGCTCCAGTCTTTTTATCTCTTCAAGGGGTGTTGGTGCCTCCATCTGAGCTGTATGGTGGAGAGGCTGAGCAGCCCAGCTGATGCAAAGCCTCACAGTGGGCTGTGTTTTCCCATCCCACAGAAAGCAGACCATCCTGCTTTCCACTGTGGTGAAGGAGGTGGCTTCTGGGGATATCATGACTAAGATGTGATGTGCTTTGAAAAAGATGGCATTTTCTTTCTTAGGCAAGTAGTGACATTCAAGGTTACTGTGTACCAACTATGAATGTTTATTTTATCAATTTCTCTAGATGGACCTAAGTTCAGCTGTGATTTGTGCTGCAATACTTTGAGGGTGACTGTTCCTATTTAGAATAGCACAGAGCCATTTCCTAGCCCGGCTCTTGGACTCTCAAGGAGGACCGTGAGTCAGGGCTGTGTGCCCTGACAACAGACAGAATTTGCAGAAATAATATGATATTCCTTAGGGAAGACCTTGATGAAATATTTCTGAAATCAGGTTGAAGACTTGCCTCTGGTGAGAAACCACCTGTGAAGAAAGGCTTGGGGTTGGTCTGCTCTGAGCTGTAACATACTTGAGCTGAGGGAGCCCTTTGAGACATATATGCAGTGTGGAGTATCAGGAGGTATGTCCACTTGCATCAGCACTCCTCCTTGTACTGGGTTGCCGTCTCTTCCTGAAAGCACTTTGAGAGGCAGAACATGGGAGCTTCCCTGCAGTCTTCTCCCTCCCTTTCTGTTACCAGAGGCAAGGAATTGTGCCAAATGACAGACAAGGTATCAGAATCACTTAGCTTATTTAATATTCATAGTTAAATATATACCATAACTTTCAGCTGCTGAGGAGTAGAAATATTATAAAGCAAAAGGTCAATTTACTTTTGCTTCCCTCTAGAGTATGAAAATTGTAATGCATAATGCTCTCTTCTAGGCAGTGTACAAAGCCTAAAATGTAATTGCTTTTATCTGTCCATCTCCACCTGCATTTTGTTTTTCTTGCAGGTACATAAATCTCTGCCCGCTAAAGTTCTTCAGCAGATGGATGCTGGTCAGATTAAAGTGTTGATAACGGGTATTACTAATGGGAGCACAGTGGTAAGTTTCAATTTACTGATTACAGAAGATGTGGATATCTACTACATCATCACCACTTTTCGTGATGCCTTTGAGCACAGCTCCTATTTCACAGTTGACAAGAGCAGTCTCTCCATAAACGGTAAGGGACAGCTTGTATCCCAATAGTTCTTCAGAACTAGAAACATGATAAAGCCTGTTATTAATCTGTGCTTTTGAGGTGAAAGTATCTGTAAAACAGATGGATGAAAAGCCATTCTGTCTCCTTATACTGCTCCTGCTTATCCATCCAATAAGCTTTCTTTTCAGAGAATGTCAAAAGATGAAATAAGAAGTGAGCAACTCCTGATCCAAAAGGACAAAACCAACTGCTCTTTTGTGTCTATAGCTAGCATTAGTTTTATAGAGAAGAAGATATGGAGACATTAGAAACAGTGATCACAGACTGAGGGGTTTATAAGCTACCAGAGGAAATAGGTCCCTGTACACAGACATAACTAGCTCTGTTTAAAATAATTACCCTCTGCTTTTCATTGATAATTTTGTGTGAAATAAACCCCCCAAGAAACAAAATACACAAACATGTAAATTCTTCTGCAGTGGGAGTATGTGTTTTCCTCACACATCTGTGGGTCAGGACTTCAGCTGAGAGTCCACACTTTACCAAAACCAACACAATGGCTGATTGTACAGCTTCTTTTCCTTTATGTCAGTAACCAGAAACTATGGTCTCCTGACTAACTGCTATTGAATCCCGTTTCACAAGTTGATGTGTCATCTCCAGAAAAAATACCAAATTCTGTATCTATATACATTTGTCCAAAGGATGTTGTTGTAAGGTATCAACTAGAATCTCACACACAATGACTTTAGAAACACGTATATGGTCTGCCCCGTATGTTCTCTTTGCCTGTTACCCTCACAGCTGTGAATATGGAAAGTTACATATCCTGTGAATTATTAAGATCATGCCTACCTTGTGGTAGTGCTTTGTAGAGGGCCTGTACCCATTGAACCTATGTTAAAACAAATGGTTTGTTTCAGGAACAGGTCCACATAAAGCTGTTTTCTGAGTCCCACCTATGGTGGTATGTCCTTATTTGCACAGTTACAATTAAACCTTGGGAAGAGAAAGGGAAGTAAAATGTATTTTTCCTTTCAAAAGTGAAAATTTTGGCCAGATAAAAATTAAGAAACCAACTAGATTGCAACTTGGACCAGTCACACAACTCTCTTCCTTCACTCATGCTGATAATTTACTAACCATCTCCTCCAGAGTGTGAAATGGGGAAGGCAGCTGAGGAAGCCCCTGGCTTTAGAAGCATCCCCTTGGGCTGTTGATCAGTTTAGGAGGATTGCAACATGGTACCTATATTTCAGTGAGTATCTGCTGAGCATCACTGGTAGCAAAGCTCCTGGAGGATTTTGTCAGTGCTCTGTGATTAGCCCTTTAGGCTGTGCTTTTAGTATCCCACCTTTTCTAAACCCAGCAGCTGCCTGACAGGTACAATAGAGTATCACGGGTGTAATGCCACCATGATATCATGATAGGACTTGGTTCCAGTTTCAGAGCCATCACATTTTCATTTATACACTCTCCACCCTTTCCTTTTGCTTAAATATACCCAACAGATTATGATGAGTGTGACAGTGAAGAAGATGACTGCTCCCCGGATGCCTCATGCCATAACACAGTTGGGTTTTACCAGTGCAGCTGCAATGAAGGATTTGCTGATGTGCACCCAGAAAAGCCTGGAAGAAGCTGTGAAGGCAAACAAAAATTTAATTACCTAATGGCTAACTGAACACTGAGCAATCTGATCTTTCCTGGGTCATGGTCATACTCGCCACAGGTCTTGAAATTTTGCCAAGGATTAATTTGTTTGTTATTTTCAGATGGATCCTAATGGGAAAAGTCTTGCACTGGACTTCTAAGTATTTCTCAGTGAAATACCCTGTCATGAGAGTTTACTATATTAATATTTAATGTTGCCTTTGTAAGGTTTTTTTAGCAGTTCTCTTTTCTCACATTTGCTATTAAAATTAGATATGATTGTTAAAATTATTAGTTATTTCCATTAGCAGGAGCAGAGGGGGCAGCAGAAATAACAGTGAAGGTAACAGAAAGCACTAGGTACGTGGTTTGACCTCTGTGTGACAGCAGGGATGAAATGTTGGTGTTACAGACTACTTTTTTGTGAGTCAATTCATCTAGCTTCCTTTTTTCCTTAGATAGCTGACGTATGATGCATCTTTAAGCTTCTAAATGCTTTTAGACTTCTTCAGTAATCTATATTTGCTTTCATAAGCACAGTGATAATCTTCTCTTTGGCTGAAGTCACAATGATTTGTCAACTGATACCAACCTTTGCTCAGTTTTGTTTAACCAAGGTATTTAGCATTATGACAAAATGAGCTTTTGGGAAATTCAGGTCTGCAAGAGCTCACATTTATTTTTCTTCCTCATACACTCAAATCAGCAACTTTTTAATGTGGGGTGTTTCCAAAAGCAGAGTTGTTCCAGGAGGATATCTATAGGTGTATAGATTTTATATGTTGCTTGGGAACTAGGTGATATTTGTATGTACAACCCATTAAAATTATTTAAAAGAAAATTTTGTGATGAGACACATCTTTTATGCTTCACTGCAAATTGAGTTTATTTTCTTGGTGCTTTTTAAGTCAGTGGTGGATGAATACTTAGGTTGTTTCTAACACCAAGGAGCCATAGGGTAACCCCAGAGCCTGTGCTGGATGTCAGGTGTTCAACATACTCATTGATCTCAATCTGTGCTTCCCATTTTCTCTGCTTGCTTTCTTCCTGAAACCATTAAAGATAGCTGCTAACATGTTTTTTCAACTCCCCACTGTGTCTCGCAGGACATGTACGTGCAGTGTGGGCCTGCTGCATGAAGTTTGTCCTGCATTTTCCCCAAAATGGGTTTTCCAAAGCACTCAGGGTCGTATCTTTGGATACCAACTGATCATAAATGGGGCCAGTTTTTTTAACAAACTGCTCCTGTTTGTGCTCCACATCCAGAAGTGTGCAGTCTCCTACAGTACTATGCAAAAACACATGAACATTTGCTGAGCAGCTTACAGTTGGGAATCTCTTGCAAGCATTGATCTTCCAAAAGCTGTGTATACATGTTTTACTTGAACACGCTAACTACCACAGCTCTCAGGAAATAAAGCACTTTAGCTTTATGCCCAGGCACTTTATGTATCTCTTGGGCTCTTTCTTAAAATAAAAGCCGTGGCTCTGGCAGTAAGTAGAGAGGGTTAAAAAATCAAAAGAAGTTAGTTTTTTGCCAGTAACTGAGTTTCCTGTTAAGACTTTGCTTTTACCTTATGAAATCAATCTGAACCTGTAAATTACAACAGAACCTTTATTTTTGACACTCTTCAGCATTTCCTACCAGCCAGAAGGCAACAGCGATGGATGAGAAACCTGTACACAGCACAGTTTTACCTGCGACATCTTTGCAAACTTCAGCTCATGTTCCTTCCCCTGCTTCATTGGACCTTACTACTGAGCACAAAGATCTGGAGGACACCATGTTCTCTAGTGTGGTGCTGCCTCTTCTCACCAGGGATCCTGTATCAACTCCTGCTTTTTCTCCTCAAGCATCTCCTGTCTCCCTTGTTAAACCTGCCCAGGAGGTTTCCATTAAAGATGCAGTGGAAGTGTTTTGTGGAATCGAGAAGATTGTCCTTGCCATCCAGAAGAGATTTTTACAGCAGGAAGCTATTCCTGAAACCTCCTTGTACCTGGGGGAGCCTCGCTGCAATGTGAGCATCAGCAATGGCACTCACGTTGTGCTGCAGGCCGGCTGGAGAGACTGTGGCACTGAAGTTGAGACCGTAAGTCCCCTGAGCTAGTGAATGTGGAGAAGCCACAGAGTATTTTCTTCCTCAGTGTGAGGAAGGGTACGACAAGGGCAATGGCAGATCCTTAGCTATGTGCTACAGTCTATTGGTTGCTGAAATGCTGGTCTAAGAAATTTCTTTGGAGAAAGATACCCCCTCCCCATGATGGAAAATTACCTCTTTGGGACTGTGGGCAAGCAAGAAAGAGAAGGGGCAAGAAAGAGGCCAGGCAGCAAAACTCAAGGGCCTCTCCAAACAGAGTCACTTCCCATGCCTCTCTGGGTTCCCTTTGTAGCTGTCAGAAGCTTTGCTTTTCTTAAAAGTAATTTCATCATTGCATTTACACAAATACTCCAATTGCTACCAGTAGTGGGGACAAAAAGTGATGGCTATCTCTTTGGATCCCAAATGAAAGGCTGTGCTCAGGCCACACTGAAGTACAGAAATTCCCTTGTGGAGCAATAATCATTGCAGACTGAGAAAGAGGAGAAAGGCTGGTGGATTTTCATTGTCTCACTGCACAGCAACTAAGATACTGAGGTTTAATCTGTTTGATTTTTGCAGCTAGGAGAATGGATAATGCCTAAGCACTTGAAGCTGGTAAGCCTGTAGCTCTGCTATATCCCTGGAAACACTGATGTTCACAGGTTGCACTTTCTCCTTTCTGTGTTGCAGAACATGACTAACACCGTAGTGAAAACCATCCTTCGGAATGACGGTTCTGCTCGGGGAGTAATCCACCACTTAAAAGTTGCCAGCCCCATTCACTGTGTGTTTCAAAATGATCTCTTGACTTCCTCTGGATACACTGCAGAAGGGTAAGTAACAACTCTTTCTGCTTTGAAATGCTGTTGTGTGCCTGAGAGCTGCTGCAGTGGAAAAATCCCCAGGGACCTTAGCTGTATCCAGTGACAGTGCTTGCTATGCTAAGTAGTCTGCCATCCTGTGAGTGCTGTGCTCAGGAGGTCCTTTCTATGTGTTTCTCTCCTGCTCCTTCTGATGTGTCAATAAATCCAACTGTCAACAAGCTTGGCTGTTGTCTGGCTAAACCATAGATGAAAATTTACCTTTGGGAGCTACTGATGCAGGTTCATGAGTCAGAATCCCCAACCTCTCCTTGCCTTCCTGGGCAATCACATGTAGCAATAACAGTATTTTCCTGCTTTTTGAACAAAACAGTGCTGTAACTTTTCAACTGATGTAGGCATGCAGACTGCTATGTCGGTTTGAGGATGACAATTTTTAACTCCTACAAATCCTTATTTGATCAACTTGGAAAAAAGGGAAGATGTGTAATGCAAGTACTTTTTTACAGAAGGCCCCATCTTCAAGTGAGATGGAATCAAATCCAATGTTCAGAGAAAGTCAAGCCCATTCTCACAGAAAGGGTGGCAGCACAAGCTTTGCTCTGATGGTGAATGTCTCGCTTCATACAAATGCACCTCTTCTCTCTTGCCTAGCACCATGCTTAAGTTAGCATTACCAAATCCACCTTCTTCTTTATAACCCTGTCCAAACATTGTATTTTCCTTTCTATCTCCCCACAAAGCCTTTGTCAGGGCCCTACTCTCTGAGCTTTATCATCCTCTTATGTTCCTCCCTTACTGTTCAGATTTGTTCCTTCTAATTTTTTTTCTCTTCTGCACTAAGCTTTTTCTCTCCTTATTTTGAACTTTAAGAGAGTTCGTAGTCTTATTTCCCTTCTGCTACACTTATATATCTCTCTCTGCTTTATTTGTATTGCCAAGACATTCCAATCTTAGGGTTTTCACACTCGTGTTCCCATGCTCCCTACCTTTCCAATTAAAAACTTGATGCATTTTCACCCCTTCCTCTTGAACAGTGTCCAGACATTCTGGACTGCAGATCGCTCCTCACTACTTAAATGCACAAGAGGTGGAGAAATGGGCACTGATTCATGACTTATAGAAACAAGCAGCCAAATCTGTGGTCTTTAAAGGAGGTTTGTTGGTGTTTCAGACTTTACACCATCTTTGAGGATCTGCATGGATCTGGACACTTCAGAACAGAAATGCAGTTGTTTATTGGAAACTCCCCAATACCAAAAAATTTCAGCATCTCTGCCAGTGATGATGTACTGATTGAAGTGGGAATCCAGAGAGCAGACAGCAAGCTCAAGGTGGTCCTCACTGACTGCTGGGCAACTCCAACTAATAATTCAGTGGATCCACTCTCATTTGTTTTTATCAGCAACAGGTACAGCAATGCCACTCACAAATAGCATGTGCCATACCTCAGATCTTCCAATGGTGCTGTGTAGTAAAGTGTGATGCTTAAAATACCTTTTATGTGGGTTTTCATCATTCATATACACAGTCCCTTACCATCTGGACTGGTCACACCTTTGAACAAGAAAGGTAGGTATGAAAAGAAAACGTTTTCGAAGGGTAATGTGGTTGGTTGAGTTTGGTTGTCTTCCCCATAGTTTTCTGAAGGAGCTGTGCTTTTGACCTGAAGAAATAGGTGGCTTTGGCAGTCAGTAGTGAAAGAGCATTAAGGTGTGTACTTCATCTGTTCCTCTGTGGTTCAGCTTTACCAAGGACTTAGGTGCCTCTTGTCAATCAAGACATAGGTTAGTTGATTCCTATGTGTTGTGACTCACACACATTATTAATGCAGGCTCTGGTAAAAGAGGAGGTTTGTCCAGTCTGGATCCCTGACGTCACTCCAGTGTCACATTTCTTGGGCTCACCTCCCACTTTAAAAATCCAGTATAGTTCTTTTGCTCGGTAACTAGAGCTATTCCTTTTAATATGTTCTTTCAATTTGTGTTTGGTGAAGCCAAGTTTAAATCCTTCTGTCACGCTTTCCCTTCTTTTCCAACTCTCCTATTCTATTTGGTTACTGTGAGAGTAACGCTGCAAATAGCCCCTTATCATTCCTACACTGCTGGAGAGTTACTTCATGGTAGGCCTGGCCATAACTTTCTAAAGGATGCTTGCAACCTGAGTTATGTGCTGTAACCACAACATGCTTTCTATAGCCCTAGCTGCTATGTATGTTTTTTTCTCTTCCTTTTCAGCTGTCCCATCCCAAATACATACACCACACTGCTAGAGAATGGGAATTCAAGCAAAGCACAGTTTAAGATGAAAATTTTTTCCTTTGTCAACAATTCTGTCGTTTACTTACACTGCAAGATTCGTATTTGTATGGAGAGACCAGGAAGCACCTGCAGGACGGTAAGTGTTCTGCTCTGATATGCTGTTTTTCTCTGATGTGCCGTATGCAGTCCTGCTATGGAATTGAAGGAGTCATGTTTTCAAATATGGTTTAAAATAGCTCTTGAAATTTTCCTTCATTTTCTGCTGAGAGCATACAGGGGTGGGAAAGAACTACAACCATACGGACGTGTCCATCTTTCTGCCTGTTCCTCATCCTTGTAGTTAAAAGCATGGAGCTTGCACAGAAATGGGCAAACTGAAGTTGAGGGACCTGAGAACTGAACCTTTCACCTCGTCATATGGGTGGCTAGAATGCAGTGGAGTCACAAGGAGATAGGCTATTCAGAAATGTCTCAGCTCGTATGGACATGTCACAAAAAACAAGCACCTCTATTGGCAGTGTCAGCAGGCAAGTCTGAGTAAATTTCTTTGGGATTTTTTTCTGTCCTTTTTTAATTTTCCCTAGAGATTTGCTTCTCCAGGTGAGAGTTTTGGTGCCAGGAAAGGAAACTTGGTGGCATTAAGTTTCTAGGGCTGTGACTCTAATAGTTTATTACGTTTTTTTAAAAGGTCTATTGCTTTTTAAAGCAATAAACCAAGCAGTATTGTGATAGAACTTCAGTTTCTAGATATCTGTGCTCCAAAGGATTGCTTTATTTCTTTTTACTTCTAAATAAGTGATACACATTGCTTCATCTAAAAATGTGCTGCTACCTTAGAAATAAGAAAAAAATAGATTTTGATGATGGCTTTATTTTTTTCTTTGTAGTAGACACACAGGAATTCTCCTCTCCCTCTGCCAACCTTCCTGGCTCTTTTCCTATCAAGGATGTTTTCATTAGTGCTTTGCTGTTTCTCCATTGTTTAGCACTTTCCTCTAGCTCTAAATAACTCAGTTTAAGCCCATTATAAAGCAAATGATCTCTTCCTAAAAGATTAAAAATGGCTAGCAGAGGATACTCATTTTCTTTCTCAAAGTATAAAGCTTCCTCCACATTAAAACCCTCAACAAACTAGGGGCAGGAAACACAACTGACAGATTGAAAGATGGCTCCAATTTTCGCACCAGAATTTGCATGGTAAAGATCAGTGCTTCAGCAACCCCCTACGCCCTCCTTTGAACAAGGTGGTGCCCTCCCTACGTTCACTGTGTGTCCTGCACAGCTGAGGAGAGACATGGTGGTGGGTGTAAGGCAGGGAAATAAAAGGGATGGACATGACAGGGACTGTGTGGGCTTGTATGGCTGCTGTAAGGAATCAGTTGCTTTGATAGGAGTCTCTGAGTTTGCTGTTATAGCAGGCTTCAGATGTATGGATTAGAGTTTAGGAACATGGTTAACTAAAGAACTGACTTTGATCTGAATTACAGGGGTCTGTGATGGGGTATTTCTGGTAGCCTCAGATGAGGTTTGATTGCGACTGACATCTGCAGTAAACAAGGCACAGCAGAGTTAATCAGTGAGGCCCTCTTTTTTCATATATCTTGTATTATTTATATATACATATATTTTTCTTTCTCCTATGCAAAATTTACCCCCTATGAAAAGTTAGTGAATTCATAGAATCATAGAATAGTTGGGGTTGG
>NW_009913552.1:9632-16894 GCF_000696875.1 Nestor notabilis | reverse complement strand
AAATAAATATGTAAAATAAGGGACTAATGAAGTTTAGGGGCTGCCGACACCAGCCATATGCCTCAAATATGCACAGTACAGTTGGTGCCTAGGTAATGCAACTGCAGGTATCAGCTCGCCTAATTAGCTACCAGAAGAAAGTCTAATTTAAAACAAAGCTTTTATTTTATTTATTTGCTGACAGTAGCAGAGCAATTCCCTCCAGCATGATGTGAAAGCAAACACACTGTCCTCAAAATAAACCGCCATGGGCTTTTTAATTTTATCTTTCAACAAGTGTTCCCTGGTTAGTCTTCGGGAAGGGGGGAAAAAAGAAAAAAAAAAAAAAAAAGAAAAAGAAAAAAACCCTCCAGGGGAGAGCCAAAAAAAACCCTCCAGGGGAGCGCCAACCTGCAGCTCCCATTAGCATTACAGAAGGCTTGCTTTGCGAAGACAGCTTCCCACTTGTCACCTCCCTGCCACGGAAAAAAGCCAGTGCGCACACCATCGGAGCTTCTCCACTGTGCCAGAGAAGGCAGGGCAACTGCCTTTAATAAAAGGTCCGTAAGAAAATGTGTCCCCCACCCACCCTTCACTGTCATTATTTGGCGTGATAAAAGGAGCTCGGTGCATCCAGGCACTCTCGCTGCCATCACCCTGCAGACACCCATGAGACAGGGCTGCTGCTTGCTAGGGGTACAGATAGTGGCACAAGTTGGTGTTTGGCTCCAGACCGCTGTTGCGAGGTGTAGGTCGTCTGTCCAAACTAAGAGACTCCTAACAGTTCTTATCCCTTCCCTGTCTCTTTTGGAAGAGAAATCCTAGAAGCAGGGAGAGAGTACAGGGCCACTGTGATTTTATATAGTATCTTTATTTATTGAAGTGCTTTAAATAGATATGGATTGACTGTCTCAGCTCTGGCTATTACAGCTTGAAAGGGGAGCTGCAGGCGGCTCTTTGATTAATACACACAAGGCTGCTTCCATAGATGCTCAGAATCCCACACCACGTGGTACCTCCTCCTGCCTACCAAACTACAGCAGGAACCCCTGTATCACTCCCTACATGTATGGTCAGAAGCATGGTACAATCCTCCACCATGAATGTTTTAGCATTGTGCCTCTCCACCACCATCCCCCTCAATCATCTCCACATTCAAGATTGAGCCACCAGCTCCACAACCCACCAAGAGAAACCCTTCATCCTTCCCCTGCCACCTTCTTCATACAGTCCAAGCTCACCCAAATAATCAAGAGATTTATTCTTTCCTAACTGCACATTCTGACACCCATTTATGAATTTATGAAAGCAGGGAAAAGCATTACAGGCCTTTATGGACAACGCTGGCTAGAGCGTGCATTTTTCTTTCACTGATGAAAGTAATTCCGTTAAGTTAAGGACTAAGTAAGAATCACACTATTCTTAGGCAGCTGGGAAAGAGGAGGAAAATCTATTGCAGCGACCCTGAACAGGCACTTCCCCGGGGCTGCAAGGCAGAAAACTTATCAGACACCACACTGATAACATATTCAGGCTGAACCATAAGTCTTCAGTGTATAAAAGGATTCCTAACTGCAAACTGAATGAGCAGGGTAAATAAGATTAAAAACCCACAGAGGCCAAAGGCTGGGGGGTGGCAGCAGGGCTGGGGCTTGTCTGCAGGACAGGCAGCATTCCTGGTACACTCTTCTCCCAGGGGATAAGCAGAAGGATGCTGACGCTGGGCACCCATCTCCTGCCACCAAGGCACTTAGGAAAAGTTTGTCTTCTACTTGTCTAAAGCTGCAGAGAAGTAGGAAAAATAAGCATCCATAACCACTGTCAGGCTGGTGAAAGATTCCCCCCGAGCCAGCATCCTCAATCATCCTCAACAATGTATTTGTTCATTACATCCCCTTTTGCTTCCTCCGCTATGTCCCAGTCCCAATACCCATCTTACAACACCTTCTCCCCCCCCCAGCCTCACTTCTCTTCTTCTCTGTAACTCCAAACCAACTCTTTGTTCCAGGCACAAAGAGCTGTGAGGTTTCTGCTGTGAGTTTCTCTCTGCACTGCTTTCCCATCCAGCTCTTTGGGAACACCCGGTCAAAGCTAGCCAGCTGTGATCTGTACCTGCTTTTTAAGAAACAACTCTGCCAGAGTTTTCTCTGAGCCCTGCACAATGATAGAGTTTGCAACTCAACCTCAAAGGGATCCCCCTTTTCCTCCTTAGCAATCACCTTCTCTCCCTTTACTTGTTAAATCCCATGAGGACTGGCCACACTGGGAAAAGCCAAGCCACACAAAACAAGCTGGAAACAGAACCTTGTCCTATTTCCATACCACCTTAGAAAGACAAGAAGCAGCACATGATGCAGCTATACGGTAACCTGACCTGCAGGAACCATATCCAGAAGGAAGGCTGTGCAGCTCCTGGCTGCCCTGCATATCCTGCAGCTACCCACAGGTTGAGTTAGTTATTCTTGTTGAAGGAAAAATATAATCACATTTTTTAGTACTCCCAATGCATGGATGACAGACAGGCTTACGGCACAAGCAAGTAGTGACCAGAGAGCTGCGTTTGCAAGCTCCTCTTTCAATACCTCAGGCTCACTCTTCCAAGTAAACCCCAGGCTCCAGCCAAACTGCTCCACAGTTCTAAGGGCAATGATCCCTCCACCCAACAACCCACCAGCTCCGCAGCACCACAGTCCCTACACATGTTGAAGGCCATCACCTTTCCCAGACCTGCAACTCTGTGTCTCATCCAAGGTCCACCCACAGCACCATCACCACCAGCCTGCACCTGCAGCAGGGTGCTTCATCCTGTCATCATCCAGCCAAAACCATAGCTCCCTTCCTCTGAGGCCGGTTTTCCAGGCAGAACGAGGATGGGAATTACTCAAGCAGCATGTGACATGACCACCAGAAAGAGGACACTGCGTTACTGGAGCTAAAACTGGATCTTGGTTTCTATTGTCTATTCTTTTGTACTGATGGGAAGAAAGAGCTGCTGCTCTGTAATCAGGCCTCTTCTGGCTGGTTCGCCGCTTTTAGGACCAACCAGGATAATGCAACGTTGCTTTCATGTGGCAAGAGAAGCTTATAAACAATGCTATTACACTGATACACCGCTGAAATTAAAGCCCTGCTCTGAGTCTCAGTTACTCCCAGAGGCAGCCTGCTTGCCTCAGACTTACTATCTTCTCCAAAAGTCTGTAATACAGTGAATGGAGTAAATTTCTTTCTAAATAAGCACTCATGAAATTTAATTACTCCAAAAATAATGCCTATTACCTATTTCTGAAAAGAATAGCAATTTCTTCCAGGTTTTGCTAATGTTCTTTTAGCAAATACTCTGCATTTCTTGTTTCACTTATCTGTATGTGCAAAATTACAGCAGAGCAGCTCCAGATCATAATTCCTCCAAAAACCTGAAAGCCTTTTCTTCACTGATGCTTCTTCATAGCTTTATTTTACTTTTTGGTCCAAAACTATGGAGATATTCTACCCCACAACCCCCACTAAAAAAAAAAAAAATAAATCAGATTCTGATCACCCATACAGACAGATTGGGTCTAAAACCTCCAGAGTGGATTAACTCAGCCAGAAATTATCTCAGGTGTGAAACATCACAAGGGGCAGTCGCTTTCTCAGCAGCTTCAAAATAGAGGTTTAGGTTGTTTTTTTTTTAAATAAAAAGGGATGCCATCTCTCTGCATCTGTGTTTTATCTGGAATAAACATCCTGGTACTGGAAGAAAACACACTTTGGCTTCCTTCACTCCAGTTTCTCATTTTCAACACCTTCCTGAGCACCTCTTCAAGGTTTCTCAAGCTGCCTTCTGCACTGCAATAAGAGACTGTCTCTGCAAATAACATGGTTTAAAACCTGGGGGATTCTGCAATAGGGCAAGGACTCATTTCACCACCCAAGTGACCTGACTCCCGAGCAGCCCTTCTCCAGGCTCAGCGCCTTTTGGCTTAAAGCACCTCCTGGGCAGCTTGGTTGGTATGAGCTAGAAGGCCATTCTGCCAGTGAAGCAAGGGCCAGGCTTATTATGGCACTTATCTAGGGACAAATGCCAGCCAGATCGAACCCTGCAAAGACCCTCAAGACCTGCAGAAGTAGCTGGCACCATGCCTACAGGAAGATGTCCTTTCCTACCTCATTTTTCCCCATCATACTCTAATGTTAGAGAGAGATTGCTGCTCCCCAAAAACGTGAAAAGCGAAAGCTGCAGAATACCCTTAACCCAGAAGTCTATGACAATCCAAACTCCTTCAACCTTTAGACCCCACAGTTTACATAAATGTCTTTTTAACTCTTCCCCCACACACACATGCTGGCAAAGTGAGCCCTGAGAAATTGCCACATCCAACATGTCAAGTGATTTCTTCCTAAGCATGTGTGTAGGCTACCTGAAAGCCCACACTCCCCTCCCCATCTCTCACTGGCTGACCCAGGTGTAGGATGCTCCCCTCCCGCTTTCCCTTCAGCCACTCAACCATCATTAGTGAAGGACCATTTCCTTCACAACAAATAAAGGTCATCTGCTGACAAGTGTCTTTTGCCATGACCTGAAGGCATCCTTCAGCACTTCTCTCACCTTGCCTGAGGTTTTTCCTCAGTCCTTCATGTATTTCAAGGTACCCATCTCAGCTCAAACAACACGTTCCCTTAAACGGCAGAAGAAAACCTGCTTTCCTGTAGATCTGCGGCTCAAAATACTCATGTCCATGTGGTGTTTGTGTTTCCCAATAGTAGGTGGTAAGTGTTATGCTGTTGGGTTTTTTAAGTGGGATATTAATAGATCCCTCTCACTGGCTGACCGGCTTGCCTAGATAAAAACTTTTTTGCTAATTTCCTAATCAGTCAGGAGCTTAATTGCGAGACATCTACTTCTGACTCAGAGGGAGGGCTGCAGACACACAAACAGCATGCAGCAGTCTTTTCTGCATGACTGTAAAAAAGAAAAAACAAAAGAAGTCTGGTGGTTTGGGGTGGTTTTTTTTTTAGGAAATCAAGCTAAAAAAGAAATCTCCCCCAAGCAAACAAACAAAAAGCAGCCCTAATAAGACAGACAGCTAAAAGATAAGTCCATCGGTATTTTTGGTGTCTTAGGCACAGGAGCTCCTCTTGGTGCATGGGCCAAGGAGATGCTGTGTGCCACGATCCCTTCCTGGGGAGGGGCAGGCCACAGAAATGCCTCTCTTCTCCAGCATCCCATATATAGCATGTTCCCCGCGGGCTGCAAGCAGATGGTTACCAAGCTGACAGGTTGCAAACAGCTCCATAGAGCCGGTCAGGGAATCAGATATTGTCTCCATACCTTTGGTTTTGGAAACAAAAAGTGTCTCCCAGCTGAAATTTGCTGTGGGACCTTGCTGCTCCCCCTGTTTTCAGGTTTCTTTTTAGAAGCACTTGAATCCAGCTCGTACTGCTTAGGTCTGAAGTCTATACAACACTCTGGGCTGCTGGCACACAACTTTTCCACTCCAAGAAGGGAAAAATGGATCTTTCCATCTGACACTCCTCTCCATAGCTGGAAGAGCACAAGGACAGCATGGGCACAGCATCGACCTTGCTTTTCCAGCAAGTTGTAGGCACTCCCTTCCCTGCAAATATTTCTTCCCTTGATTTCCTATCAAACTTGCAAACACTATGAACTCGGGGCAATCTGGAGAAGCTTCTTCCCAGCATCCCTGCTGTTTATTTATAGGACCTTAATGGCTTGGAGACAGTCCTAGAACCCAGCCCTAAATACACGGGACAGCAGTGATACCACAGAGTGCCAAGGCAGGGACCCAAATCACCTTCTAGGATGTTTAGTTTTAGTTTGTTTAAACTGTCCTTCAGGAGGCCACACTGGATCTCCGCTCCCAACACCTACCGAGATGCAAAGCACAGCCAAACTGCAGGACTCCAGCTTCTTTTGCTTCCCTGCTGGTTTTAGCTCTGCAACTTGACCCTCACAGAAACATATGGTTTGCATTCTCCCCACTACACTTTCCATAGACTCATTCACGCTCTCCTTCCCCTGCCTCCCATAGGCACACAAACCCAAGCCCTTTCCTCTTTAAGCAAGAAATCATGCCGGCAGCCCTTCCCATCACTCTCTAAGGGAAGGACATGGGCAGCGGCAGACAGGGAGAGGCCACAGTAAAACTCCTCGGCCGAAACCGCTAAGTGGGCTTTGCTATTTCATGCAGGGGTCATTAATGGCCTGGCTGGATCTGCCGTGTCCCCTTATAGCCAGTCCATAAATACTAACGAAAACAGAGCGAGTATGCCATTGAGATATGGAGATGGAAAGGGGGAGGCACAAGCATGTGGACAGCAAACACCTGCTCCACCTTCCCCAACCAGCCAGGGACCACCAAAAAGCTGTGCTGCTGAAGCCTCCAACCTCATTCCTCTCCACTATCATGAGAAAAGAGAAACAGCAACAAGCCTTTGGGATGCAGGGAGAGAGAGCACATGGGTACAGCAGTGCCAAGGCACTGCAGGGTGCCAGTGGTCAGAGGATGTTTGAAGGCCAGGTGCCAGCCACTGGCAGGATAAAGCAGAAACTTCACCTCCTCTTTTCCCCTCCCTGTGTGCAAAAACCATCTTTTATTTTCCTGTTAGGCAGTTTCCATCTAATTTTCTGCCTCATCCAGCAACCGGGCTTTTCCCGCAAAGGGATGACAGCAGCCTAAGCCAGTTTTTGTTCAACCCAGAGGACTGATCCATGGGGAAATGGCAAGAGGCATTTTTTACAGAGCATTACTTTGTCCTACTAACAAGCAAGGCATTGCCTTCCTCCAGCCCGCATCACGGGATGAAGTTAAAAATTCACCAAGGCCCTCATATCTGCTTCTTTTTTCTAGTGTCCTTAAAGCACCGCACTCGAGAGGAGCCTTGCGAAGGAGCCTGGGAAGGCTGTGGGATGGATGGATAGATGGGTGCCCCTGGCCAAAACAGCACAGGCTGTGATAGAAACCAGAAGCCTTGCGGTCCGCGAGCCTGACTGCCTTTGCGAAGCATACCGAGCATTGCTGGCGCGCCTGCGTACCCCACACCATTCTCCCGGCTGTGGCCACACCACAGCAAATATGCCAAAGATCCTTTGAATTTATATATTTTTGGCAGCACAGGACCAGCAAACCTGACAGTTTCTTAAAGCTGAGTGCAGCATGAATTCCTCTCTGCAGGTATTATAAAACCACACTTTAAAAAAATCATCTATTTTTAACCAACTGTGTTTTTAGGATTTGTGTTACTCAACATTTTAGGTGGACAGATGAAGCCCTGCAGTAACC
>NW_009913552.1:4214-9601 GCF_000696875.1 Nestor notabilis | reverse complement strand
TTCCCTACCACATATCCCCCGAGATCCTTTCTGATCAGCCAGGACCCCATCTGCAAAGCCGGTGTGTGGGTTTTTCTATCCCCGGCAGGACCAGCCCCAACACGCCCAGACTCCGGGGGTTTTGTTGTAAACTACAAAGGAACCTACCCAATTCGCCCCAGTTTGCATAACCAGTTTATCCCAAGCATTTGTTTTAAAAACTCAACTCTCGTTAGTCACTGTTCAGCCCAAACAAAACCCAACCCTTTTCCCAGCTTTTGGATCTTGCTTTTCCAGCTTTGGGCAGAGCCAGCATTTTTATCTTGGTGTATAAATTTTAGAGTCTGAATACATGCCTCTATACAGTGTTTTATACAAATATATAGGGGGTAGCTAAAGTACCCACTACTAGGATTAACTGCGGGGCTTTAACTCCTGCAGTCCAAAACTGAGATCCCTGGGCTGTGGCACCACAGGATTTTAACATGCAAAGCCTCCACAGCCATGCCTCCCTGCCTTACCCAAGTACACTAGTCATTCAGTAGTAGCAAATTATTTAGCACAGACACACATGAAAAAAAGAGGGACTGCAAAGGAGGAGAAAATAAGTTTTATAGCCTTTGGCAGCCTGCTCCCTGGCTTCATCACACTCTGGACCCCAGTCACCCAAGCAGCTCCATGCTCCACAGCTGTGCAGCCAAATCCCCTCTCCTGAAACAAATCCCTTTAGAGCCAATGCCAGAGCACAGAAGGAGGCATTTGCAGGGCTCTCACTGCAGAAAAGCAGCCAAAATGATGTGCTTTGGACAACACGTCCTCCAGGAAAACATGTTTGCACAACTAAGTCAAGCATCTCCCTCCTAAAAATCAGGGGAGGACAAGAGGAATCACAGACCCAGGTGGAAATAAATGCATGTGTGGAAATGGCAGGGGAGCCTAAATTGCCATCTCTTCGTCCTTCCAGCCTGAAGCATTATCCTGCAGCCCCAGAGGTGCTGACAGAGCCAGGCATGCACTCAGTAGCAACATTGTGTCACCAAGCACTTGTCCCCAACACAGACAGACCAGTGCAACTCAGAGGAGTCCCTAAACAGCCATATAGAGATGCCGCAGACCCAGTGAGGAGCTCCTTAGCACTGGGAAAAGCTTGCTCCCAGCCTGATGCAGATTTTTATCAATACTTGATTTGCTCTAGGAAGATGTCCTCTGATCAAGTCCCAGAGAGCAGAAGAGAGAGGGCACTTCAGCTTCTCCAAGATAGGCTGGAGGAGAAAACCCTTAAACAAGCCTGGTCTCCAATGGAGTGACCCAGACCAGAGAGTGATTCATAATTTTTAATTGCTGTGTAATTGGACTTAGGAACCATGCTTTTACTTTACGCATGTCTCTACATTTCACATGTGTCAAGAGAGAAAGTAAAACCTTCAAAATAATATTCCAGTGCAGGAACACCATACTACCATCCAGCAACTGTAAAAACAGCCAAGCCAGGCAGGAAGGCAAAGGTACCCACACCCCGAGCAGCATCCCCAGCCTGTTTGGGATAAACAGGGGTGGAGGGAGGCTGTGGGCATCCCACACCTGGACAGCGGCCATCTGAAACAAGGCAATGGCCCCAGGCCAGACCACAGCAGACAGCATGGCCACATTGCAAGACCCACCCTCATGACCAGCACTAATTACTAGCTTCACTTACAGGCCCTGCAAAGCCTTCAGAGATGCCCCTCCAGGTGAGGGTGGGGATGCTTGTTCAGCTCCATTTGGCTCCATGGATGAAAAGCAAGCAGCAGACCGCATTTTTTTTCGTTGTTTTAAATAGCAACCACTTTCTGGCTGCTGGAAAACACACTCCTTCTGTTCTTCAAGCCAACCCGAACAGATACAGCCAATAATGCAGCCAGGTGACAGTGTAGGATGGCGAGGTCTCATGGGGGTAACAGCCATGCGGAGATCAGCTCCCACTCACAGACCATGCTAGAGGGGGATGAGACACACCCCCCCAAAGATGTGAGAGAGGCAGAGACAATCAGCTCAGTGGAAGAAGTTCTGTTCACCCATCTACATAAAACACTCAGAAGCCCTGTTCTTCCACCCCAATTGCTCTCAGTTCTCCAACTAGCAGTGAACATCATCTGAAGGAAGAACTACAACTTCCCAACACATCGCATGGGTCCACCAGGAAGCTGGACTGTCAATGAAGCAAGGTGTGTTGAGAACCTTCTTGGTGCCTTCAGCCACAGCTGGGTGTGCCCATGTATTCCACTGATCATGAAAAAGCCCAAAACCTCACAGCCTAGAAAGCATTGACACTCACTGACAGCAACCTCAGACAGGAGACTGCAACACCACATCCCAGGCGTGTCCCTTCTATTTAAATCTGTCCCGAGGAGTTTCTGGGCTCTCTAACCTCCTGCCTAAGGAAAACTCCCACGCTATACAATGCAGTGCAACTCTTAATAGTCTCCCGCCTCTGTGAGCCGTGGAGCCTGGATTTGGTTTACAATGTCTTGTCCCTCCAGCCTGCTACCGCCCCAGGAGATGCAGGTACACCAAGGAGTCCACCCAGAGGTGGATATCCCATGCTGCTCTTGGTTCAAATCATGGAGGAGGACACGTAGAGACATTTAAATGCTGCCAAACAAGGAGGAAGCATAGCAAGAAGGGGGCAATCGAGGATAATTTACAGGTCAGTGGCAGGTCTCAGTGAGGAGAGTTGCTCTGCGAAAGAGAAGACTCACAAAGCACCAGAAGAACAAAGGGTAGAGAAAATCATGCTCTCATCTCAGCCAAGCTGTCATGTTCCTGCCCTGTATAAGCCTTCCCCTTGCAGGGTCCTGTTGTTCAATAGCTACCATGTCAATGTCCATACAGTTTCAATGAGGAAGGAAGACCTGGCAGGGAGAAGCATCATCATGCCTTACAGGAGTGTTCCTCACACACCATCCTGCACTCAAACCCTCTCACACACATTATACCTGCACCTGACAGATTTGGTTCAATATTATAAAGGTGTGCTGCATCCCATCCCTAGGGTAAGCCCCAAAGCATCCAAAGTAATTCTGCACCTGCATGCAGTGACATCAATACCCAAGAGCATTTCTCCACCCCTAGGGAAGTTTTGTGGCGTCCACCTCCATCATCCTGTGCTATCTACCTGTACAGATCTTCCAGTTGAGGATGCTGCCCACAGCATAACTCCTGCAGAGGCCCAAAGCCTGCCTGGGCACCAGGCATTTGCACTCAGAACTCCTTGCCTCTCCTCCTGTGGTGGCCTCTGCTCGAAAGGCAGATGGATCTAATACGCATTAGACGCCTTAAAATTAGATTTTCCACGCTCTTTCAAAGGGAAACAATCCCTCAGCTTTCACACTCAGTGTAGGCTTGTGAAGGAGGGGAGCTGGGGGGCAGCAAAGGTTACTCGTGGGACTTTCATGGAAACCACACTGGCAGGACCCCCTGGAAGCATAAGAGGTGCCAGGATGTGACTTTTGTGTCTGGTTTGATGAGGGATTTTTACTGATTAGGAGGACAGCCCATGCTCGCAGTCCCTCGTATTCAGGCAGGGAAGGGACTGCTTATGGGGCAAATAAGCCCTTTTACTCGTTGTGGATCTTATGGGAATAAATAGGAGAGAGAAGTGAGGACAGCTGTGCTGTGTCTGTATATACGTGTATTATAGGCTGCTGCTGCTGTTGAGATTTGTGGGGCAAAGGGACGGAGGTGAAGAAGGAGACCCACAAAGATGCTCTGCAAATCTATATAGGTCTTCTTCCTTACCTGAAGGGACTCAATTTCCCAGAGAAAGGGACATCACAGTCCCTAAAGGCAGAGAAAAGCTTCAGAGTTTGAGGCTAGAGCTCTGCTCAGTTTGCTTCTTGCATAACTGGGTATATTACTCTTTAAAAAGTGTCTCAACTTGTGTCCTCTATCTCCCAGGGTGAAAAAATAACCCAAACAAATAAACCAAAAAAAATCTCCCCCTAAAAAACAGAACTGCCATTAAATTAAAAAACAAACAAAGCTAAAGGGAAAAAAATGGCTCAAAAAATTTGTTTTTTACATCCTGGGGGTCTATGTCAGCTACATCCATCCAGACAGAGCCCTGAGT
Source organism: Nestor notabilis (assembly GCF_000696875.1). Classification (NCBI taxonomy): domain Eukaryota; kingdom Metazoa; phylum Chordata; class Aves; order Psittaciformes; family Psittacidae; genus Nestor; species Nestor notabilis. Next base: position 5,514 of record NW_009913552.1, on the reverse strand, counting down.
GGCAGGCAATAGGATGCACCTCCCAATACATTTCACCTAGACAAATGCAGCTGCAGGAGGAAGCTTTGTCTCATGGTCACAGTGCAGTTCTAGGACCCGTGTGCCACTGCCACCCCTGCCCTGCAGCCTGCCATCCCCATGCATGTGCCCAAGGCAGCTCTGCAGCCACCCCCAGGGCTTGGAACCTGGTAATGCCTCCTCTGCAGAGGAAAAAGTTAGCTCAGCAACGTATTAGCTGGAAGAGGGTTATTTCCCAGCACCTAAACCAGTGAGTGCTTGGACATCAGTCCCCTCTACAGTGGGACTGAGGGCTGAAGCAGGAGGAAGGAAGACGCAGCAGCGTCCATGGATGCTGCAGGCAGGCAAGGGACCTGGCAGAGACCTTTGTACTAAGGAAAGGTGCTCAAGACAAAAACACTTTCTTCTTGAGCTGCAAGACATCCTGCCTGCTGCTGAGCATTGTGGCAGCATGTGGCTTGCTTTGCCTGCATGCTTTTTCCCCCTTCCCCACCTGAATTTCTCCATGGAGCCCAACATTGAGAAACTCAGGGAGCCAAACTCATCACCAAGGTCCCTTTACCAGATTTACCCCAAGGCACACTCCCAACAAACGAGAGTCTGGGTTAAGGCCTACAGCTTCCAACACCCACCCAGTTACGCCGGGGTCGCAGCGCCTGGCTCCCCAGATTGGAGGTGAGGACCAAGACCCACTGCCCCAGGTGTTCCACTACAAACCTAACCCAGCTGTGGGTCTGGGGGAGCCTGCTGCAACGGGGATCAGCCCTCCCAATAGTCGAGCCAAGTAGCAGGTCTGGGAGAAGACACCAAAGGCAGCGGGGGGCTGAGGGGAGCCAAGTGGGGCCGTGCCGGGCTGCAGTGGGGAGGGACTCACAGGAGATTAAAGGCAGTGTGCAGGACACGCTGGAGCAAGCCCCATGCTAAATAATTCCCGTTTCCCTTCCCTTTCCTCGTTTTCCAGCGTGGCTTTGCCCAGCCTTTCCCAGCCTTGCTCCCGTTTGATCTCAGTGCTCGCTCTGCCTTTCTCTCACCTCCAAGCAGTCAAAGCAACCCAGAGGTGCCCTGCTACAGCCTGCCAAGCTGCCCCCAGCACCATCATAAAAGAAAAAAAAATCAGCCCCATGTGAAAAAGCAAATAGCAAATGGAAAGGGGGAGAAAATCCCCTAAAAATCCAAACTCAGCAAACATGCGGCTGCTACCAGCCCAGCCCAGCGGTTTGGGAGGAGAAGGGCTGGGGAACGGGCTCTGGAGGAGGAGGGGCAGGGGCTCCCCTCGACGAGG
>NW_009913552.1:0-4183 GCF_000696875.1 Nestor notabilis | reverse complement strand
GCCGTGGGTGAGCCCTCGGAAAAACCAGGAGGCTGCACTCCGTGCAGCCGGGACGCTTCGCTTGCCCTCTGGCTCCCCAGCCTCCCCCTGCAGCCCCTGGTTTTAGCGCTTTGCCCCCCAACAGGGCCCAAACCAATTTAAACTAAAACCCAGCTGGGACGCTCAAGAACATCATTGCTCTCCGTGCTGGGACCCAGCATGAAGCTAAAAGAAAACCCATGCTCCCAAGCTGCCTCAACAGTAAAAAGTCAAGCATCAGCCAAGCCTGCAGGGCTGCAGGGACAGCGAGATGGAGATTTAGGGAGTGTTAGGGAGGGTGCTGCATTCAGCTGGGGGCATCCAGGCTCCTACCAAGAGAGGTCCCTCAGAGGGCGGGTATGAAACCAGGCATCAGAGCAGCTTTATGGAGCTTTCTGCCTCTCCCAAGTCTCTGCATTTCCCAGCCCCAGTGCAACCCCGCTGCAGGTCATACAAGATTTTTTCCAGTGCCCCAGCCTGTTGTGAGGAGCCACATCACTGAAAAGCTACCACTCCAGCACTCCTGGTGCACCTCAAAGGCTCTGGATCAGGGGGGAAAGCATCTCGCGCAACATTTCCCTTAGGTCCTGAGCTCTGGCAGAGCCAAGGAAGGATCACCCAAGCTCCCTTCACCCCAGGAAGAATGAGCCTTTATGCCACCAGACACAGATACACACTCTACTCTTACACCAGAATCCAAAGGGCCAGGGCTGTGTCAGCTCGGTACTACCGCGCTCTGACTCACAAGCAGGGGTGGCTTGCACAATACCACTGATTACAGCAAATTACAGCTCTACGTATTAAAGTAAAACAAGATCAGAACAGTGGGCCTTTAAATGCAACGGCGGAGCTCATGGCAGCCAGCGAGTGGCTCAGGCATCCCTTGCACCAGTACTAACCTCCCCACTTCCCAAGGCAAGACATGCGGATGGGATAGCAGGAAGGAGTAGAGGGAATGGGCTGGTGATTTATGCTTTCCCAACCTCCCCCTCACTCCCAGCAAATGTTTTCACTCGCATTAGCATCGCTAAAGCTGGGAGGATATAAGTGAATAGGAAACAGCGGGAACCTGTGGCTTTATGGCACCAACATCTGCTATAATGAACTCCTTGCAGACTTCATACAGCCCCTTCCGTCTTCACTTCGCAGCCCAGTGCTTCCTGCTGCCTCTCCGGCACCAGCCTGCAAGCCTGGCTTTTGCCGAACACAACCTAACTCATGGATTCTCCTGATAACCTACAGGGCTGGTAGGCTAACCCCCCCAGCCCCGAACACGCTGGGAGGGAGAAAACCACAGGGCTGAGGACCTGAAAGCACTGCTACTAGAATGGAAGCAAAACCAAGTTCCTTGCATCATCTTGGCTCACTTAACTGATCCAAAATATAAATTTTTTATTATTATTCCTGTACAGCTAGGGCAGGGACAGAAAGGGAGCCAGCATACATAGCATCAAAAGGACCCACAGGACCTTATAGAGGAGGGGAGATAAAGGACACAGTTGGACTTTCCAAGCTGCTTACTGGGTCAGTAGTGGTGCACTTCTGATTTCTAAACAGAGAAAATGCAATCTGGATTTCTCCCTTACCCTCCAACTACCACTTCTAAGAGATTCTGCCTTCTTTAAAGCAGTATCTTTGTATTTCTCTGTTTTGTTGTTGTTTTACTGTTTCACTCTGCCACTACCATGTACAGAGAGCACTCGCATCTAAGACAGAGGGCTCCAAAACCAAGCAGCTGAAGGAGGAGTAGACAAGAAGCCAGAGCAGATCCTTACACACACACCACTGTCCTCAAGCAAGCAAGCCTCCACCTCCTGCAAGGGCTGGCTTTGCTGATGAGCAACAGGTCTTGGAGCATGTCTCTCTCCCTGCCATCTGCTCATGATGACATAGCCTCCTGCCACTGATGTGCAGGAGCCCAAGACCCATGCCAGTGGGGGACAGCAGTGTCAATATCCTGCTCCCTCCATCCCCAGGTGTTTTCCTGATGGTGGTACAGCAGAAGGATAGAAGAACAGTCCTTCACCGGGATGGCAGTGTCACACTGCCTGCAAACATCCTTGTCAGCTAAGCCCCCCTCCAGTATAACCCTTTGGATTTCGGCAGCCCTTCTTCAATCTCTGTGCAGTCAGCTTTGTGGGGAAATGCTCTCAAGGAAGCTCAAGATCCTTGCACCAAGTTGTTTTGCTATGGAGAGTAGCACACACAAGCAGAACGAAGCAGAGCAGCCCGGCAGGCAAAGAGCTAAGACTGAGAAGGGGAGATGCGGGTGTGAGCTGGGGTTCCTCCCAAAGCACAGCACCCGCCCTGGGGATGAGTGGGATAACTGCTTCTGGGTTTCAAATCCCAATCCAAAACAACCCTTTTCCCCCCGCCCCTCAATGCAAAACCCATCACAAACAATATGTACCACCTATGTTATTAAAAGAGAAAATTATTTTCTGGGGGATGCCTTTCTCTCCCTCCTTAAAACCAGGCAAGGATGGGGAAGGGAAGGCATTATCACCAGGGCTGAGCACCCATCTCTGCTCTCTCCTCTGCATCATCACATGCAATCTGTACGCAACACTCCTGGAGAGGCACTAATTATAGCTCTACAGCTAAAAACTTTATATACGTTTACATATGCCAGATTAACAGTGTGCCTTCAGAAAGCTCCCCAGACTCAAACTGATCCAGCTTGGTCAGGTTTAACTTGTTTTTTCCTTCTTCACTCCCTCCCTCCTGCCCAGTTTTAATTCAACCCCTGCATGAACTTGGTGCATGCAAAAATAAAGAGCATGGCATGGGACACAGCAGTCATGGGGGTCCTGCACCACCAACCCAGCCGACATGCCTCCTCAATAGCATCCCCAGCAGCTCCAGGCTGCCTTGGCCACAGCCAAACCCTGACCCACAGCAGCCTGGCTAATCCAGCCTTCCCAACCCCCTGGATCCACAGCATCCCGCACCGTGCTGAGCCTCTGGCCCCTTGCTGCTCACCCCTACAATACAGCACTACTCCGGCCAAGCCGGACACCAATTGCCAGCTCTCAAACCTTTCCCTTTCCAGCAAGGGAGGGTTTCTTCTGGCTGGAGGATGCTGCTGCAGCAACGTCCAGGCCGCTGAATAACTCAATAGTGCCATTTCTGTTTTCCATTTGCCGAAACACACTAGATCTTTGTGTGGTGGAGGCGGAAAAAATATTAATCTAATTAAACTCCCTCCCCAAAATTCCTCGTCACCTTAATTGCACTTCAGAAAAGAAGGCTTGGTTCATTTTCCTAGAAAATCAGCTTGTCAGGAGATGCTTTTAACTACTAACAAGACCAATCTGTGCTGTGCACAGCTTTGCAACGCGTCCTCAACCCCTTGCCAGCAGCTGCAGGAAGCGAGCGATGGGCTCTCCTCCTCAGTTCCCACGGGGATAATGACCTTGCCCATCACCAGAGCCCTGGCTACAGTCTCTTCCAGCCTCTAAAAGCCATCAAACTTTATAGGGCTCCACTTCTGAACTCTACACTCGAGGACATCTTTTTACACCTGGAGGATAAACACCAGCACCTTTGCTTTGCCACCGCCGGAGGATGACAAAGGGCAAAGTTCTAAGATGCAGAGGATGCTCATGAGTTCCAGGATGGGGGGCGTAAATATAGCAGAGAGGCTGAATTTGACCACAGGAGTCCTAACGAGAGAGGGCAGCAGGAGAGACGTGCCTCTGTTTATTGTCTGTGGCAGGGATTACCAACGGAAGGGCTGGATTTAAGTGTATCTCAATCACAAGATTGGGTTGCGCACAGGAAACTTTGAAGAGCCATAGGAAAAGACCACTTAGCTGCCCGGCCATCAATAGCTCTGTTTATAAAAAGGCAGATAAAAAAAAAATACCCAGGCGAAATAATTACTTATTTGGCCCGCTGGGGGATCACAGCCGGCGACACTACAAACAGGGCTGGCTGGATTTAAGTGTATCTCAATCACAAGATTGGGTTGCGCACAGGAAACTTTGAAGAGCCATAGGAAAAGACCACTTAGCTGCCCGGCCATCAATAGCTCTGTTTATAAAAAGGCAGATAAAAAAAAAATACCCAGGCGAAATAATTACTTATTTGGCCCGCTGGGGGATCACAGCCGGCGACACTACAAACAGGGCTGGGTTTGTTTTGCTTTTCCCAAGAAAAAAAA
>NW_009913551.1:0-452 GCF_000696875.1 Nestor notabilis | reverse complement strand
GCCGTGTGCAAAGGGAGAGGTGTGAGGGGGCCGTGTGCAAAGGGCCTCGTGTGTCTCCGTGTCCCACATGTATCACGTGTTGCACACATGTTCTCACACGTGTCTTATGTCCCATGTCTCATGTATCTTACACACGTCTCATGCGTGTCACGTGTCTCACGTGTGTCACGTGTGTCACACGTGTCTCATGTGTCTCCTGTGTGTCTCATGTGTGTCACACGTATGTCACGTGTCTTACACACGTGTCCCCCCTGTCTCACATGTATCTCACCCGTGTCCCCCTGTGTGTCAGGCGTGTCTCATGTGTCTCACATGTCTCTCACATGTGTCTCACATGTCTCACACGGGTTTCACCCCTGTCTCCCCTGTGTCTTGCACGTGTCTCATGTGTCTCACCCGTGTCTCATGTGTGTCACGTGTTTCATGTGTGTCACATGTCTCATGTGTGTCAC